>NC_092722.1:77635570-77878070 GCF_047496885.1 Scyliorhinus torazame | reverse complement strand
GAGACACAGAGACACAGACAGAGACACAGACACAGAGGCAGAGAAACAGAGACACAGACAGAGACACAGAGACAGAGACACAGAGAGAGAGAAACAGAGACACAGAGACTGAGACACAGACAGAGACACAGAGAGAGAGACAGAGACAGAGACACAGACAGAGACACAGAGAGAGAGACAGAGAAACAGAGACACAGAAATGGAGACACAGGCAGAGACACAGACAGAGACAGAGAGAGAGAGACAGAGACACAGGCCGAGACACAGAGACAGAGAAACAGAGCCAGAGAAACAGAGACAGAGACACAGACAGAGACACAGAGAGAGAGACAGAGACAGAGACACAGACAGAGACACAGAGACAGAGACAGAGAGAGAGAGAAACAGAGACACAGACAGAGACAGTGACACAGAGACAGAGAAACAGAGACACAGAGACAGAGACACAGACAGAGACTCAGAGACAGAGATAGAGACAGAGAAACAGTGACAGAGAGACAGAGACACAGAGACACAGACAGAGACGCAGACAGAGACAGAGAAACAGAGACAGAGAAACAGAGACACAGACAGAGAAACAGAGACACAGGCAGAGACACAGAGACAGAGACACAGAGACACAGACAGAGACGCAGACAGAGACAGAGACAGAGAAACAGAGACAGAGAAACAGAGACACAGACAGAGAAACAGAGACACAGGCAGAGACACAGAGACAGAGACACAGATTGAGAGACAAAGGAACAGAGACACAGAGACACAGAGACACAGAGACAGAGACACAGACAGAGACACAGAGACACAGAGACAGAGACACAGACAGAGACACAAAGACAGAGATAGAGACCGAGAAACAGTGACAGAGAGACAGAGACACAGACAGAGACGCAGACAGAGACAGAGACAGAGAAACAGAGACAGAGAAACAGAGACACAGACAGAGAAACAGAGACACAGACAGAGACACAGAGACAGAGAAACTGAGACAGAGAAACAGAGACACAGACAGAGACACAGACAGAGACACAGAGACAGAGAAACAGAGACACGGACAGAGACACAGACAGAGAGACAGAGAAACAGAGACAGAGACACAGACGGAGACACAGTGGCAGAGAAACAGAGACACAGACAGAGAGACAGAGACAGATACACAGACAGAGACACAGAGACAGAGACACAGAGACACAGACAGAGAAACAGACAGAGACACAGAGACACAGACAGAGACACAGACAGAGACACAGCAACAGAGAAACAGAGACAGAGAAACAGAGACACAGACAGAGACACAGAGACAGAGACACAGAGACAGAGAAACGGAGACACAGACAGAGACTCAGGCAGAGACACAGAGACAGAGACACAGAGACACAGAGACATATACACAGACACAGACAGAGACACAGAGACAGAGAAACAGAGACACAGACAGAGACACAGACAGAGACACGGAGACAGAGACACAGAGACACAGACACAGACAGAGACACAGAGACAGAGAAATGGAGACACAGACAGATACACAGGCAGAGATACAGAGACAGAGAAACGGAGACACAGACAGAGAGACAGAGACAGAGAAACAGAGACAGAGAAACGGAGACACAGACAGAGACACAGACACAGACAGAGACACATAGACAGAGACACAGACACAGACACAGACAGAGAAACAGAGACAGAGACAGATAAACGGAGACACAAACAGAGACACAGAGAGAGACACAGACAGAGAAACAGAGACAGAGACAGATAAACGGAGACACAGAGACACAGACAGAGCCACAGAGACACAGAGACAGAGACACAGAGACAGAGAAACAGAGACACAGACAGAGACACAGACAGAGGCACAGAGACAGAGAAACAGAGACAGACAAACAGAGACACAGACAGAGACACTGACAGAGAAACAGAGACAGAGGAACAGAGACACAGACAGAGACACACACAGAGACAGAGACACAGACAGAGACACAGAGACACAGTCACAGACACAGAGACACAGACAGAGACACAGACAGTGACACAGACACGGTCACACACACAGAGACACAGAGACAGAGACACAGAGACAGAGACACAGACAGAGAAACAGAGACACAGAGACACAGACACAAACAGAGACACAGACAGAGAAACAGAGACAGGGACAGATAAACGGAGACACAGAGACACAGACAGAGCCACAGACACACAGAGACAGAGACACAGAGACAGAGAAACAGAGACACAGACAGAGACACAGACAGAGGCACAGAGACAGAGAAACAGAGACACAGACAGAGACACAGACAGAGAAACAGAGACAGAGAAACAGAGACACAGACAGAGACACACACAGAGACAGAGACACAGACAGAGACACAGAGACACAGTCACAGACACAGAGACACAGACAGAGACACAGAGACAGAGACACAGAGACAGAGACACAGACAGAGAAACAGAGACACAGAGACACAGACAGAGCAACAGAGACAGAGACAGAGACACAGAGACAGAGGCACAGACAGAGATACAGAGACAGAGGCGCAGAGACAGAGACACAGACAGAGAAACAGAGACACAGAGACACAGACACAAACAGAGACACAGACAGAGAAACAGAGACAGAGACAGATAAACGGAGACACAGAGACACAGACAGAGCCACAGACACACAGAGACAGAGACAGAGAAACAGAGACACAGACAGAGACACAGACAGAGGCACAGAGACAGAGAAACAGAGACAGAGAAACAGAGACACAGACAGAGACACAGACAGAGAAACAGAGACAGAGAAACAGAGACACAGACAGAGACACAGAGACACAGTCACAGACACAGAGGCACAGACAGAGACACAGACAGAGAAACAGAGACAGAGAAACAGAGACACAGACAGAGACACAGAGACACAGTCACAGACACAGAGACACAGACAGAGACACAGAGACAGAGACACAGAGACAGAGACACAGACAGAGAAACAGAGACACAGACAGAGAAACAGAGACAGAGACAGAGACACAGAGACAGAGGCACAGACAGAGACACAGAGACAGAGGCGCAGAGACACAGAGATACAGAGATACAGACAGAGAAACAGAGACACAGACAAAGACAGAGACACAGAGACAGAGACTGAGAGACAGAGACACCGAGACAGAGACAGAGACACAGAGACAGAGAAACAGAGACAGAGAAACAGAGACACAGACAGAGACACAGGGACACAGAGACAGAGAAACGGTGACACAGACAGAGACACAGAGACAGAGACACAGACAGAGAAACAGAGACAAAGTGACAGAGACACAGAGTCAGAGACAGAGACACAGACAGAGACACAGACAGAGAAACGGAGACACAGGCAGAGACACAGACAGAGACACAGTGACAGAGACACAGAGACAGAGAGACAGAGACAGAGAAAGAGAGACACAGACAGAGACACAGAGACAGCGAAACAGAGACAGAGACACAGACAGAGACACAGAGACACAGAGACAGAGAAACAGAGACACAGAGGCAGAGACACAGAGACAGAGAAACAGAGACACAGACACAGACAGAGAAATGGAGACACAGGCAGAGACACAGACAGAGACACAGTGACAGAGACACAGAGACAGAGAAACAGAGACACAGAGACAGAGACAGAGAAAGAGAGACACAGACAGAGACACAGAGAGAGCGAAACAGAGACAGAGACACAGACAGAGACACAGAGACAGCGAAACAGAGACACAGAGGCAGAGACACAGAGACAGAGAAACAGAGACACAGACAGAGACAGAGAAACAGAGACACAGACAGAGCCACAGACACACAGAGACAGAGACACAGAGACAGAGAAACAGAGACACAGACAGAGACACAGACAGAGGCACAGAGACAGAGAAACAGAGACAGAGAAACAGAGACACAGACAGAGACACAGACAGAGAAACAGAGACAGAGAAACAGAGACACAGACAGAGACACACACAGAGACAGAGACACAGACAGAGACACAGAGACACAGTCACAGACACAGAGACACAGACAGAGACACAGAGACAGAGACACAGAGACAGAGACACAGACAGAGAAACAGAGACACAGAGACACAGACAGAGCAACAGAGACAGAGACAGAGACACAGAGACAGAGGCACAGACAGAGATACAGAGACAGAGGCGCAGAGACAGAGACACAGACAGAGAAACAGAGACACAGAGACACAGACACAAACAGAGACACAGACAGAGAAACAGAGACAGAGACAGATAAACGGAGACACAGAGACACAGACAGAGCCACAGACACACAGAGACAGAGACAGAGAAACAGAGACACAGACAGAGACACAGACAGAGGCACAGAGACAGAGAAACAGAGACAGAGAAACAGAGACACAGACAGAGACACAGACAGAGAAACAGAGACAGAGAAACAGAGACACAGACAGAGACACAGAGACACAGTCACAGACACAGAGGCACAGACAGAGACACAGACAGAGAAACAGAGACAGAGAAACAGAGACACAGACAGAGACACAGAGACACAGTCACAGACACAGAGACACAGACAGAGACACAGAGACAGAGACACAGAGACAGAGACACAGACAGAGAAACAGAGACACAGACAGAGAAACAGAGACAGAGACAGAGACACAGAGACAGAGGCACAGACAGAGACACAGAGACAGAGGCGCAGAGACACAGAGATACAGAGATACAGACAGAGAAACAGAGACACAGACAAAGACAGAGACACAGAGACAGAGACTGAGAGACAGAGACACCGAGACAGAGACAGAGACACAGAGACAGAGAAACAGAGACAGAGAAACAGAGACACAGACAGAGACACAGGGACACAGAGACAGAGAAACGGTGACACAGACAGAGACACAGAGACAGAGACACAGACAGAGAAACAGAGACAAAGTGACAGAGACACAGAGTCAGAGACAGAGACACAGACAGAGACACAGACAGAGAAACGGAGACACAGGCAGAGACACAGACAGAGACACAGTGACAGAGACACAGAGACAGAGAGACAGAGACAGAGAAAGAGAGACACAGACAGAGACACAGAGACAGCGAAACAGAGACAGAGACACAGACAGAGACACAGAGACACAGAGACAGAGAAACAGAGACACAGAGGCAGAGACACAGAGACAGAGAAACAGAGACACAGACACAGACAGAGAAATGGAGACACAGGCAGAGACACAGACAGAGACACAGTGACAGAGACACAGAGACAGAGAAACAGAGACACAGAGACAGAGACAGAGAAAGAGAGACACAGACAGAGACACAGAGAGAGCGAAACAGAGACAGAGACACAGACAGAGACACAGAGACAGCGAAACAGAGACACAGAGGCAGAGACACAGAGACAGAGAAACAGAGACACAGACAGAGACAGAGAAACAGAGACACAGACAGAGACACAGTCAGAGACACAGGGACAGAGAAACAGAGACAGGGAAACAGAGACACAGAGACAGAGAAACGGAGACACAGACAGAGACACAGACAGAGAAACAGAGACAGAGAATCAGAGACAGAGACACAGAGACACAGACAGAGACACAGACAGAGAAACAGAGACAGAGACACAGAGACAGAGACACAGACAGAGACACAAACAGAGACACAGACAGAGCCACAGAGACACAGACAGAGAAACAGAGACACAGACAGAGACACAGACAGAGACACACAGACAGAGACACAGACAGAGTCACAGAGACAGAGACACAGACAGAGACACACAGACAGAGAAACAGAGACAGACACACACAGAGACACAGTGACAGAGACACAGGGACAGAGACACAGAGACAGAGACAGAGAGACAGAGAGGGAGAGACACACAGAGACACAGGGACAGAGAAACAGGGACAGTGAAACAGAGGCAGACAGAGAGAGAGAGAGAGACAGAGAGGGAGAGAGAGACAGAGGGAGAGAGGGAAACAGAAACACAGAGAAGGAGAGACAGACAGACAGAGAGGCAGACAGAAAGAGAGTGAGATTTAATGAAAATGTCTCGAAGTGTGGTAGCGAACTGCCAGGAGCTTCGCGACACTTGACCTGGCGAGGCCGTCGCCGCTATAAAGCATTAATTGGTCCACTTAACGAGGCCCCACGGGCTTCACGGTGCAAATGATGGTCCCGCCGTCTGATTCACTGGGACCACACTCTCCAGCTCCCCGCTAACAAAGGAGAGAAGCACTTAAACCGATCCTGCAGAGCCAACCCCACGCAGCTCACAGCCCTGCCACCGAGGAAACCAGCCCCAGAATTCGGGAATGCCGACCTAGCCAAATTGTTGTACACAGTCAAAATCAGACGGGATGCCCTGTTCCCCCCTGGGTCTCGGAAGGTGAGCAACAGGGCAGAGTGGATAGAACATAGAACATTACAGCGCAGTACAGGCCCTTCGGGGCTCGGTGTTGCGCCGACCTGTGAAACCACTCGAAAGCCCATCTACAGCCCACCTGGGGACGTGACAGCGGCCACCATCAGCTAGGGGAGGATCGGCATCCAGTGCCGTAAGGTCAGTGACCTCCACCGGGCCGCACGGGTGGGTCGGCACTGGCCCCCTGGAACGACCCCGCCCGCCAACCCGACAACCCCCTCTCGAGCATGCGCCTGGCACCGCCCTTGCCCAGCACCGTTCCGTGCCCCTGCCCACTCATGTCCAGCAGTGCAGCCCACACCAGCACCCCCCAAACTTATCATCTCCTCCTCACGTCAGTGTTGACGGCTTGTGCAGCACATGTTGCATCCTGTGCCCCCGCAACAGACAGGAGAAGGCCCAGACGTGCGATGGGGTGCCAGGCATCAGAGTCTTCACCCCATACGGGGAATGGGCACTGGAGGTCGCAGAAGTGGCCGAGGACAGACCTGTCACCGAGGTAGAGGTTAGCGTACGGCGTACGGCGCAGAGGTGAGGATCCACCGGCCCCCACCCACATGACCTGTCACATGTGAGTTATTAATGCCCATCCCTCCCACTGACCACCCGGGAGGAGAGTTCCGAGGCCACCACTGTATTCGTGGCACAGCACACATCCCCACCCTCCACCAGCGCAGAGACACACACCGCGGTGGGTGACAGTAATGGTCAGGCTTCTGGGGCACAATCTGGTGAGCACCACACAGTTGCCGATGCACATCAGGTGGAGGCAGGAACCCCCGGGCGAGACAGCAGTCGGAGGTCAACTGGATCCCAGGACCCAGCTGGGTCCTAGTCAAATGCTGAGCCTCTGGAACAGGGTTACCCGGAGCTGATACAGACAATAGGGAGCGGCCGGGACATTCAGAGGGGGATGTCAGCAACCCACCGGCAGGTCCCTCATGGATTGGAGGATACGGGCACAGGAGATGGCACCGAGAATGTGTGGCACTGAGGCCAACACTGCTGGGATGTGTCCCAGTCCCAGATGGGCATTGCTAAGGGGCTATGGAGCATGCCCCAGTCTCAGATGAGCATTGCTGGGGCGCAGGGAGAATGTCCCAGTCTCAGGTGAGCATTGCTGGGGCGCAGGGAGAATGTCCCAGTCTCAGGTGAGTATTGCCGGGGCGCAGGGAGAATGTCCCAGTCTCAGGTGAGCATTGCTGGGGCGCAGGGAGAATGTCCCAGTCTCAGGTGCGCATTGCTGGGGCGCAGGGAGAATGTCCCAGTCTCAGGTGAGTATTGCTGGGGCGCAGGGAGAATGTCCCAGTCTCAGGTGAGTATTGCTGGGGCGCAAGGAGAATGTCCCAGTCTCAGGTGAGTATTGCCGGGGCGCAGGGAGAATGTCCCAGTCTCAGGTGAGTATTGCCGGGGCGCAGGGAGAATGTCCCAGTCTCAGGTGAGTATTGCCGGGGCGCAGGGAGAATGTCCCAGTCTCAGGTGAGTATTGCCGGGGCGCAGGGAGAATGTCCCAGTCTCAGGTGAGTATTGCCGGGGCGCAGGGAGAATGTCCCAGTCTCAGGTGAGTATTGCCGGGGCGCAGGGAGAATGTCCCAGTCTCAGGTGAGTATGGCCGTGGCGCAGGGAAAATGTCCCAGTCTCAGGTGGGCATTGCTGGGGCGCAGGGAGAATGTCCCAGTCTCAGGTGGGCATTGCTGGGGCCCGGGGAGAATGTCCCAGTCTCAGGTGAGTATTGCCGGGGCGCAGGGAGAATGTCCCAGTCTCAGGTGGGCATTGCTGGGGCCCGGGGAGAATGTCCCAGTCTCAGGTGAGTATTGGTGGGGTGCAAGGAGAATGTCCCAGTCTCAGGTGGACATTGCTGGGCCGCTCCAGAGCATATCCCAGTCACTGAGGAGCATCTCTAGGGGCGTCGCCACCATGCTGCAGACAGAGCCAGATGACAGAGGGGCAGCCGGGGCTCGATCCAGCTGCCCCTCCGCCCCAAGGTTAGCCCCAGGGTCCTATGGGTACCGACTGGGAGGAGGGAGAGCTGGGTGCCACCTTATAGAGTGGCGATGGCGGCCACCAGCTCCCCTGAGACATTCGCCCCTGACAGGAGTCAGCACCCGGAGCAGGTTGGCACAGCAAGGCATGTGCGGTCGGCAAGTGGGCCGGGGCTTTCTGACCCAGGGCATCCAGAGGAAGCCCGCCAGAGTTATCTGCCCGCATTGCTCTCCCCCCACCTGGCAAGCCCTGCCATGATTACCTGGCCACAGCTCATCAGACCCCACATCTGTACCCCAGTCACCCTCACGTAACAATACCGGGACCGGATGCTGCTCCCCTCCTGGAACGCCCACCATCTGGCCGCCAATATGTGCCCGATACTGGGGTCCAGCCCCGGGGTGTTCGGATGTTGGTCGTTGCATCAGTGGTGTTTCCTCCCGCAATGTTCCGGCACAGTGACCAGGCATCACGGTGTGAATGGGGTGGTACTTAATGATTCCCACATGTTACATGACACGCCCACCCACGAGGATCCACTAGGGATGTGTGCAGTGTTACCATTCCCAATTAGAAATAGCCTTCAGCCGCCCGGCCAGAGGCCTCCGCAGTCAGTGGGAGTTATGGGTGGTCGGTGGGGCAGACTGGCAGAGGCTGGGGATGCTCCCGGAATGGGACCACACAGTCCAGAGTTTGGCGTGGCGGAACCAGGGGGCACTGAGACACCCATCTCCCCCCCCCACCCTGTCCCCCCGTCCCCCGTCCCCTAATCGGCACCCCCGTGACCACTCGCTGGGAGGCGGCTGCATCACGGGAGGCTCTTAGATTGGAGGTTATTCTGTTAATTATATGGAGATTGGGCTTATGTGGTGATTATTGATTTCTCGCTACGCTACAGCAGGATCCTGATTTCACCAAAGGGAGCGGGCCGGTTAGATCGCAAACCGATTGGCGCCCGGCGCGGTTCTCTATTTTGACCTCTCCAGCGATGTAACGGTCTCGTCACACTTTCTTTCTGTCTCTCTCTCTCTTTCTGTCTCTCTCTCTCTTTCTGCCACACTCTCTGCCACTCTCTCTGTCTCTGTTTTCAGCTCACTGAGATGCCGGACAAACAGGGAGCCGATGGGACTGAGGACGGGGAGGGGTTGATCGAATTCCACGGCTCGTACCGAGAAATCCTCCAGTTCTTCTGCAGCAACACCACCATTCATGGAGCTGTCAGGCTGATCTGCTCAGAACGGAACCGCATGAAGACCGGATTCTGGGCAGCGCTACTTGCCGTCACCATGGGAGTCATGTACTGGCAGTTTGGACTCATCTTTGGGCAGTATGGTCTCCATCCCGTCAGCATCGCATTGACCGTGGATTCACGAACCCTCAAATTCCCAGCTGTGACTATTTGTACACTCAACCCTTACCGGTAAGAATCCCTCCCCACTGTCCCCATCAAACACTCCCAGGACAGGTACAGCACGGGGTAGATACAGAGTAAAGCTCCCTCTCCACTGTCCCCATCAAACACTCCCAGGACAGGTACAGCACAGGGTTAGATACAGAGTAAAGCTCCCTCTACATTGTCCCCATCAAACTCTCCCAGGACAGGTACAGCACGGGGTTAGATACAGAGTAAAGCTCCCTCTACACTGTCCCCATCAAACACTCCCAGGACAGGTACAGCACGGGGTTAGATACAGAGTAAAGCTCCCTCTACACTGTCCCCATCAAACTCTCCCAGGACAGGTACAGCACGGCGTTAGATACAGAGTAAAGCTCCCTCTACATTGTCCCCATCAAACACTCCCAGGACAGGGACAGCACGGGGTTAGATACAGAGTAAAGCTCCCTCTACATTGTCCCCATCAAACACTCCCAGGACAGGTACAGCACGGGGTTAGATACAGAGTAAAGCTCCCTCTACACTGTACCCATCAAACACTCCCAGGACAGGTACAGCAGCGGGTTAGATACAGAGTAAAGCTCCCTCTACACTGTCCCCATCAAACACTCCCAGGACAGGTACATCACAGGGTTAGATACAGAGTAAAGCTCCCTTTACACTGTCCCCATCAAACACTCCCAGGACAGGGACAACACGGGGTTAGATACAGAGTAAAGCTCCTTCTACACTGTCCCCATCAAACACTCCCAGGACAGGTGCAGTACGGGTTTAGATACAGAGCAAAGCTCCCTCTGCACTGTCCCCATCAAACACTCCCAGGACAGGTACAGCACGGGGTTAGATACAGAGTAAAGCTCCCTCTACACTGTCCCCATCAAACACTCCCAGGACAGGTACAGCACGGGGTTAGATATAGAGTAAAGCTCTCTCTACACTGTCCCCATCAAATACTCCCAGGACAGGTGCAGCACAGGGTTAGATAGAGAGTGAGGTACCCTCAATAATGATGCTTAGAGATTAAACTGTAAAGAAGGCTTTATTAGGCTAATAACTATGCTACAGATTTGGACGAGAGCTGACTGCTATACAGACCATGAGGCAGGCCTTTGTGTATGGCTCCCAGATGGGCGGAGCCAGAGGCGGAGTCCCCAGGGTTCCAAGCCTGGTCTTAAAGGGGACATCACCTTACTGGCTGCGGTGCTTCGAGGCCTACCTGGACTCCTCAGAGACTCACATCCTGGGGCCACGCAAGCTGCGTCTACTCCACGCCCGGGTGAGTCACAGAATCTCCGCCACGCTCGAAAAGGCGACGATTTATGAGGAAGCGATTGAGTTGCTCCGCAAGCGGTTTGTCAAACCCGTCAATGGGGTGCACGCCCGGTATCTGCTCTCTACCTGCCGGCAGCGCTCTGGGGAATCGCTCGACGAGTTTGTTGAGAAACTCACCGCGCTGGCCAGGGACTGTGACCATCAGGATGTGACAGGGGAAGTCCATATGAACCTGCACATCAGAGATTCTTTTGTGTCCGGCATCCGCTCGACCTACATCCGGCAGCGGCTGCTGGAGGCAAAAGACCTCCAGGAGACGCTAACGCTCGCCTCCTCGCTGGAGGTGGCCCGACATAACTTGGGTACGTACCCCGCGGACTCTGCCAGCCCCCCCCGGACTTCCTCAGACTCGCCCGTATTACAGGCCTGCGCCACGCGGCGACCCGCTCACCATGGGGGCACACCTTGCTACTTCTGCGGGCAGGGCCAGCACCCATGCCCACGCTGCCCAGCCCGCTCCGCGATCTGCAGCGACTGCGGGAAGAAAGGGCACTTTGCGAGGGTCTGCCTGGCCAGACCCAGGGGCCAGAAAAACAAAGAACAGCCGGCCCGAACATCAGGCTCTCAGGCCCGCAGGCCTCGCAATGCTGCTGCGCACCGACCCGACACGTCCTCTTCTGACGTGTCATCAGCCTCGTGCGAATCATGGGAGCGGCCATCTGGTCGGCGGCCATCTTCTCGACCCGACACGTGCGACCAACGGCAGCGGCCATTTTACGACTCCGACTACCCGCGACTGGGTGCGATCACCCTCGATCAAACTCGGCCAAAACACCTGCAGAACTCCATGATGCAGGTCCAGGTCAACGGGCACGACACTGCATGCCTCTTCTACTCCGGGAGCACGGAGAGCTTTATCCACCCTGAAACGGTAAGGCGCTGCTCCCTACGCACCCATCCCACATCCCAAACCATAGCCCTCGCATCTGGGTCCCACTCGGTACAAATCACGGGGTACTGTATTGCGGATCTCTCGATCCAGGGTGCCAAATACACCCGTTTCAAATTTTATATCCTCCCTCACCTCTGTGCCCCCCTGCTGCTCGGACTGGATTTCCAGTGCAGCCACCGAAGCCTGACACTGAAGTTCGGCGGACCCTTGCCCCGCCTCACGGTGTGCTGCCTTGCGACACTGAAAGTCGCACCTCCCTCGCTATTCGCTAACCTCACTCCCGACTGTAAGCCCGTCGCCACCAGGAGCCGGCGCTACAGTGCCCAAGATATGGCTTGTATCAAGTCAGAGGTCCAGCGTTTACTGGGAGAGGGGATCATCGAGGCTAGCAACAGCCCTTGGAGAGCGCAAGTGGTGGTAGTCCGGTCTGGGGAGAAGAAACGGATGGTCGTGGATTACAGCCAGACCATAAACCGATTCACGCAGCTTGTTGCGTACCCCCTTCCTCGCATCGCGGAAATGGTAAATCGGATCGCCCAATACCGAGTCTTTTCCACGGTCGACCTCAAATCTGCCTACCACCAGCTCCCCATCCGACCAAAAGACCGACCCTATACTGCCTTCGAAGCAGCCGGCCGGCTCTTCCACTTCCTCAGGGTTCCCTTTGGTGTCACAAATGGGGTCTCCGTCTTCCAAAGGGCAATGGACCAAATGGTGGACCAGTACGGTTTGCGGGCTACATACCCGTACTTGGACAATGTCACCATCTGCGGCCATGATCAGCAGGACCATGACGCTAACCTCAAAAAGTTCCTCCAGACCGCCCGAGCCCTTAACCTGACCTATAACGAGGGCAAATGCGTTTTCCACACCACCCGGCTGGCCATCCTCGGCTATGTCGTGGAAGACGGGGTCCTAGGTCCCGACCCCGACCGCATGCGCCTCCTTAAGGAACTCCCTCTCCCCCGCAGCCTCTAGGCCCTCAAACGGTGCGTGGGGCTTTTCTCCTATTACGCCCAGTGGGTCCCCAAGTATGCGGACAAAGCCCGCCCACTCCTAAAGACCACCACTTTTCCCTTCTCGGCTGAGGCTCAATTGGCCTTCAACCGCATCAAGGCCGACATCATCAAGGCCGCCATGCACGCGGTGGACGAAACCATCCCTTTCCAGGTAGAGAGCGATGCATCAGACATCGCCCTGGCTGCTACCTTCAATCAAGGAGGCAGACCAGTAGCGTTCTTCTCCCGAACCCTCACCGCCTCCGAGATTCGACACTCTGCAGTCGAAAAGGAGGCACAAGCCATTGTGGAGGCTGTGTGGCGCTGGAGACACTACCTCGCCGGGAGGAGGTTTACCCTCGTCACCGACCAACGGTCGGTCGCCTATATGTTCGATAACACGCTACGGGGCAAAATAAAAAACGATAAAATTTTGAGGTGGAGGATCGAACTCTCCACCTACTCGTACGATATCAAGTATCGTCCAGGGGAGCTCAACGAGTCCCCAGGTGCCCTGTCCCGCGGCACATGCGCCAATGCGCAGGAGGACCGCCTGCAAGTCATCCACAATGACCTCTGCCACCCAGGGGTTACCCGGCTCGTCCATTTCATCAAGTCCCGCAACCTACCTTACTCAACCAAGGAGGTCAAGGCCATGGTCAGGGCCTGCCAGGTCTGTGCGGAGTGCAAACCGCACTTCTATCGGCCAGACAAGGTTCGGCTCGTGAAGGCCTCGGGCCCCTTTGAGCGACTGAGCGTGGACTTCAAGGGGCCCCTCCCGTCCACCAACGGTTATGCCTATTTCCTCACCATGATCGATGAGTTCTCCCGTTTCCCATTCGCCATTCCCTGCACCGACATGACCTCAGCCACGGTGATTAAGGCACTGCACAGCATCTTCACCCTGTTCGGTTTCCCTGCTTATATCCACAGCGACCGGGGTACATCGTTCATGAGCGATGAACTGCGCCAGTATCTGCTCAGCAAAGGCATCGCCTGGAGCAGAACGACCAGCTATAACCCAGGGGGAAACGGGCAGGTGGAGAGGGAGAACGCGACCGTGTGGAAGGCTGTCCTTCTGGCCCTGCGGTCGAGAAATCTCCCAACGACCCGCTGGCAGGAGGTCCTACCCGATGCCCTACACTCCATTAGGTAACTCCTCTGCACGGCCACAAATGAGACCCCTCATGAGCGATTGTTTCTCTTCCCCAGGAAGTCTACCTCCGGGGTCTCGCTTCCACCTTGGCTGACGGCTCCGGGACCTGTTCGTCTCCCGAGGCACGCGAGGAGCCATAAAACGGACCCCCTAGTTGAAAAGGTCCGACTGCTCCACGCCAACCCCAGTTACACCTACGTGGAGTACTCCGACGGCAGGCAAGATACGGCTTCCCTCCGGGATCTGGCGCCCGCTGGATCCTCCACCACAGACGCCCCTTCCCGCGCCGCTCCCCTGCAGGACCCGTCGCCCCCTACAACACACCCCCTTCCGGCCCTATCACCCGTTGGTGAGCTCCTACCATGCGCCCCCCCTTTACACACCCCGCCGGCGCCGGCTCCGCTACCCCCGGCCCTGCCTAGTTCCTCTGCCCCGACCCGGACCGAAGCTCCGACCGCTGTGCTCCCGGATGTGCCCTCAACCGGGACGTCCGTGCCCGCCGCACCACCGCCCGAACTGAGGAGATCGAGGAGGACGATCCGGCCGCCGAGACGGATGGACCTATGATGGCACTTCACCCCCGCCGGACTCCTTTTTAAACAGGGGGTGAATGTGATGAACGGTTACTGCCTTATCATCATGTAAGGTGATGTCCCCTTTAAGACCAGGCTTGGAACCCTGGGGACTCCGCCTCTGGCTCCGCCCATCTGGGAGCCATACATAAAGGCCTGCCTCATGGTCTGTATAGCAGTCAGCTCTCGTCCAAATCTGTAGCATAGTTATTAGCCTAATAAAGTCTTCTTTACAGTTTAATCTCTAAGCATCATTATTGAGGGTAACTCACCCATCAAACACTCCGAGGGCAGATACAGCACGGGGTTAGATACAGAGTAAAGCTCCCTCTACACTGTCCCCATCAAACACTCCCAGGACAGGTGCAGCACAGGGTTAGATACAGAGTAAAGCTCCCTCTACACTGTCCCCATCAAACACTCCCAGGACAGGTACAGTACGGGATTAGATACAGAGTAAAGCTCCCGCTACACCGTCCCCATCAAACACTCCCAGGACAGGTACAGCACGGGGTTAGATAGAGTAAAGCTCCCTCGACACTGTCCCCATCAAACACTCCCAGGACAGGTACAGCACGGGGCTAGATACAGAGTAAAGCTCCCTCTACACTGTCCCCATCAAACACTCCCAGGACAGGTACAGCACAGGGTTAGATAGAGTAAAGCTCCCTCGACACTGTCCCCATCAAACACTCCCAGGACAGGTACAGCACAGGGTTATGTACAGAGTAAAGCTCCCTCGACACTGTCCCCATCAAACACTCCCAGGACAGGGACAGCACGGGGTTAGATACAGAGTAAAGCTCCCTCTACACTGTCCCCATCAAACACTCCCAGGACAGGTACAGCACGGGGTTAGATACAGAGGAAAGCTCCCTCTACACTGTCCCCATCAAACACTCCCAGGACAGGTACAGCACGAGGTTAGATACAGAGTAAAGCTCCCTCTACACTGTCCCCATCAAACACTCCCAGGACAGGTACAGCATGGGGTTAGATACAGAGTAAAGCTCCCTCTACACTGTCCCCATCAAACACTCCCAGGACAGGTACAGCACAGGGTTAGATACAGAGTAAAGCTCCCTCTACACTGTCCCCATCAAACACTCCCAGGACAGGTACAGCTCGGGGTTTAGATGCAGAGTAAAGCTCCCTCTACACTGTACCCATCAAACACTCCCAGGACAGGTACAGCACGGGGTTAGATACAGAGTAAAGCTCCCTCTACACTGTCCCCATCAAACACTCCCAGGACAGGTACAGCATGGGGTTAGATAAAGAGTAAATCTCCCTCCACACTGTCCCCATCAAACATTCCCAGGACAGGTACAGCACGGGGTTAGATACAGAGTGAAGCTCCCTCTACACTGTCGCCATCAAACACTCCCAGGACAGGTACAGCATGGGGTTAGATAAAGAGTAAAGCTCCCTCGACACTTTCCAAAGCGTTTTAATTGGTTGATCTCTGCATTTCCAGATACAAGAATGTCCAAGAGGATCTTTGTGAACTGGACCACATGACAGAGGAAGCTCTCTACACTCTCTATGGCTACAAGTCCCCGGCCCGCAAGGGGGACCGTCTGCCTCGTCCCTCACCCCGCCGTCGGGGTTTTTTCCCGCACCAGCTAGGCCTGCGGCTGCTCGAAGCCGGGAGGCAGCACCAGCCCACGCTGGAGATCGGCGGCAGACGGGCCCTGGGTAGGGGCAACGGCAGCAGCCTCAGCGCCTGGCTCCACAACCCCCCTCTGAGCCGGAATAGCTCCTGGAAGATCGGTTTTGAGCTGGTGAGCCGGGGAGGGTGGGTAGGTGTGACTGGGTTGTTGACATGCTGTCGGCTGTGGTGGGGGGGGGGGGGGGGGGGGGGGGGGTTGGGGGGGCATGGAAACCACGATGGGGCTGGTCAGTGTGCTCCCAGACAATTTCCATTGGCTATTAAAAAAGGCATGTAAAAACGGCGATATTACAATAATCATGGGGGACTTCAATATGCAGGTGGACTGGGAAAATCAGATTGGTAGTGGATCCCAAGAAAAGAAATGTGTGGAATGTCTAAGAGATTTTTTTTGGAGCAGCTTGTGACAGAGCCTAATGGGAACAGGCAATTCTGGATTTGGTGATGTGTAATAAGGCAGATCTGATTAGGGAACTGAAGGTGAAGTAACCCTTAGGAAGCAGTGACCACAATATGATAGAATTTACCCTGCAGTTTGAGAGGGAGAAGCTGGAATCAGATGTGACGGTATTACAATTAAATAAGGGTAACTACAAATACATGAGGGAGGAGCTGGCCAGAGTTGATTGGAAGGCGAGCCTAGCAGGGAAGACAGTGGAACAGCAATGGCAGGAGTTTCGGGGGGGTTATTAGGGAGGTACAACAGAAATTCATCCCAAGGAGAAGGAATCCTGTTAAGGGGAGGACAAGGCAGCCATGGCTGACGAGGAATGTCAAGGACAGCATAAAGGCTAAAGAAAAAGCATACAAAGTGGCGAGCATTAGTGGGAAACCAGAGGGTTGGGAAGCCTGTAAAAGTGAGCAGAGGACAACTAAAAAAGCAATAAGGGGGGAGACGATGAAGTATGAATGCAAGGTAGCTAGTAATACAAAGGAAGATAGGAAGAATTTTTTTCAATATTTAAAAGGTAAGAGAGAGGCAAAAATAGACATTGGACCACTGGAAAATGTGGCTGGAGAAGTAATAATAGGAAACAAAGAAATGGCAGAGAAACTGAATAGTTACTTTGCATCAGTCTTCACGGTGGAAGACACCAGTGGGATGCCAGAGCTCCAGGAGAACCAGGAGGCAGGAGAACCAGGGGCAGAGGTGAGTGCAGTGATCCTTACTAAGGAGAAGGTACTGGGGAAACTGAAAGGTCTGAAGGTGGATAATTCACCTGGACCGGATGGACTACACCCCAGGGTCCTAAAAGAGATAGCTGAGGAAATTGTGGAGGTATTGGTGATGGTCTTTCGGGAATCACTGGAGGCAGGAAGGGTCCCAGAGGACTGGAAAGTGGCTAATGTAACACCCCTGTTTAAGAAGGGAGGGAGGCAGAAGACGGGAAATTATAGGCCGGTTAGCCTGACTTCAGTCATTGGTAAGATTTTAGAGTCTGTTATTAAAGATTGAAGATTGTTGGTTGAATGGGGTTACTGGGTTATGGGGATAGGGTGGTGTGGGCTTGGGTAGGGTGCTCTTTCCAAGAGCCGGTGCAGACGCAATGGGCCGAATGGCCTCCTTCTGCACTGTAAATTCTATGAAAATGAAGATTCTCTCTTCTATCTATGAGGTCACAAAGCACTTGGAAGTGCATGGTAAAGTAGGACTGAGTCAGCACGGCTTTGTCAAAGGGAGGTCGTGTCTGACAAATCTGTTCTTTGAGGAGGTAACAAGGAAGTTAGACAAAGGAGAACCAGTGGACGTGATTTATTTAGATTTCCGGAAGGCCTTTGACAAGGTGCCGCATGGGAGACTGTTAAATAAGTTAAGAGGCCATGGTGTTAAGGGTAAGATCCTGGCATGGATAGAGGATTGGCTGACTGGCAGAAGGCAGAGAGTGGGGATATCGGGGTCTTTTTCAGGGTGGCAGCTGGTGACTAGTGGTATGCCTCAGGGGTCGGTGCTGGGACCACAACTTTTTACAATATACATTAATGATCTGGTAGAAGGAACTGAAGGCACTGTTGCTAAGCTTGCGGATGATATAAAGATCTGTAGAGGGACAGGTCGTATTGAGGAAGCAAGGGGGCTGCAGAAGGACTTGGACAGGCTAGGAGAGTGGGCAATGAAGTGGCAAATGAAATACAATGTGGAAAAGTGTGAGGTTATGCACTTTGGAAGGAGGAATTTAGGCATAGACTATTTTCTAAATGGGGAAATGCTTCGGAAATCAGAAGCACAAGGGGACTTGAGAGTCCTTGTTCACGATTCTCTTCAGGTTACCGTGCAGGTTCGGTCGGCAGTTAAGAACGCAAATGCAACATTAGAATTCCTGTCAAGAGGGCTAGAATACACGACCAGGGATGTACTTCTGAGGCTGTATAAGGCTCTGGTCAGACCCCATTTGGAGTATGAGAGCAGTTTTGGGCCCCGTATCTAAGGAAGGATGTGCTGGCCTTGGAAAGGGTCCAGAGGAGGTTCACAAGAATCATCCCTGGAATGAAGAGCTTGTTGTATGAGGAACGTTTGAGGACTCTGGGTCTGTACTCGTTGGAGTTTAGAAGGATGTGGGGGGATCTGATTGAAACTTACAGGATACTGCGAGGCCTGGATAGAGTGGACGTGGAGAGGATGTTTCCACTTGTAGGAAAAACTAGAAGCAGAGGACACAATCTCTGACTAAAGGGGCAATCCTTTAAAACAGAGATGAGGAGGAATTTCTTCAGCCAGAGGGTGGTGAATCTGTGGAACTCTTTGCCGCAGAAGGCTGTGGAGGCCAAATCACTGAGTGGCTTTAAAACAGAGATAGATAGGTTCTTGATTAATAAGGGGATCAGGGATTATGGGGAGAAGGCAGGAGAATGAAGATGAGAAAATATCAGCCATGATTGAATGGCGGAGCAGACTCGATGGGCCGAGTGGCCTAATTCTGCTCCTATATCTTATGGTCTTATGGTCTTTGACTCGGTAGGATGGCGCGGCATCACAGTTTTTTTTCCCCCCCCCTTGTTCTGGCTCCCCTGAGCTCGCTTGCGTGGGATGAGTTGGATTCTCCTCCTCATGGTGTGAAAGGTGCTCTCCCCTCACACTGACTGATGTTAGGTGACTCTAACCCATGCTCTTTTTCAGTGTAACGAGAGCGGAGATGATTGCTTCTACAACTGGCACTCGTCCGGAGTGGATGCAGTGCGCGAGTGGTACACCTTTCACTATGTCAACGTCATGACACGGGTGCCCAGCACACAGGGAGCTCATGATGATGCGCGCATTGCAGACTTTGTGTTTGACTGCAAGTTCAACGGCCTGTCCTGCGGAAAGAGGTGAGCGGAAGCGCAAGGGGGGGCGGGGGGGGGGGGGGTGGGGGGGGGGGGGGGGAGTGGGCGGAAAGAGGGAGTGGCAGACAGAGAGGGACAGACAGAAAGAGAGACAGACAGACAGAGAGAGGGACAGACAGAGAGAGAGACAGCTTGAGAGATAGATAAGGGGAGAGACACAGTTTGAGAGAGAGGGGAGAGAGACAGCAGGATAGACAGAAGAGAGAGAAAGGGACAATGGGAAAGACAGAGGAGAGTGAGACAGCGGGAGACAGAGAGAAGGGGAGCGAAAGAGTGACAGCAGGATTGACAGAGAGAGAGACAGCGGGAGATGGAGAGAGGGGGAGAAGCGGGATAGACAGAGAGAGAGAGAGACACAGCGGGATCGACAGAGAGAGAGACAGCGGGGGATACAGAGAGAAAGTAGGATAGAGGGAGAGATGGCGGGAGATAGAGAGAGAGAGGGGGAGAAGCGGGATAGACAGAGAGAGAGGGATTGCGGGAGACAGAGAGAGAGAGACAGCGGGAGACAGAGAGAGAGAGGCAGAGAGAGTGACAGCGGGAGGCAGAGAGCTGGAGAGAGATAGAGACAACAGGATAGACAGAGAGAGACAGCGGGATAGACAGAGAGAGAGACAGCGGGATAGACAGAGAGAGAGAGAGACAGCGGGATAGACACAGAGAGACAGCGGGATAGACACAGAGAGAGACAGCGGGATAGACACAGAGAAATAGCGGGATAGCCAGAGAGAGACAGCGGGATAGACAGAGAGAGAGACAGCGGGATAGACAGAGAGAGACAGAGAGAGACAACGGGATAGACAGAGAGTGAGACAGCGGGATAGACAGAGAGAGACAGCGGGATAGACAGAGAGAGACAGCGTGATAGACAGAGAGAGACAGCGGGATAGACAGAGAGAGACAACGGGATAGACAGAGAGTGATACAGCGGGATAGACAGAGAGAGACAGCGGGATAGGCAGAGAGAGACAGCGGGATAGACAGAGAGAGACAGCGGGATAAACAGAGAGAGAGAGACAGCGGGATAGACAGTGGGAGACAGAGAGAGACACTGAGATAGACAGAGAGACAGCGAGATAGACAGAGAGAGAGACAGCGGGATAGACAGAGAGAGAGACAGCGGGATAGACAGACAGAGAGACAGCGGGATAGACAGACAGAGACACAGTGGGTAGACAGACAGAGAGACAGCGGGATAGACAGACAGAGAGACAGCGGGATAGACAGACAGAGAGACAGCGGGATAGACAGACAGAGAGAAATCGAGATAGACAGAGAGAGAGACAGCGGGATAGACAGAGAGAGAGACAGCGGGATAGACAGAGAGAGAGACAGCGGGATAGACAGAGAGAGAGACAGCGGGATAGACAGGGGGAGACAGAGAGAGACACTGGTCATTTGTTACCTTACTGTAGTGTGTTTGGTAGCACTACTGTATGTAACATGCGTTACTCAATCCAGTTGCGTCAGAGGCTTTCTGCATCTTGATGAAGAAAGCTCAAAGTCGTCCAGAGATAGTGAAAGGTTTATTGAGTAACAGAATTTAACAACTGCATGAGTTCTTACTTTCAGATCAATACCAGTAGAAAGGTTACAACGTTTATATACAGTAGCTGTGTCTGACCACACTAGTAGCCCTGAGCTAGATCTATGCTCCTGCTCTCGTCACAGTCTAATCACCAAGAGAGGCAAAGAGCCGCTTGCGGCTGGCTTTTATACCTGCAGTGCTACCCCCTAGTGTTCGTTCAATTTCCCATTAACCCCTTATGTACATATCCATGTAACGATCACTGCATCCCCCCTTTTTTCCTTTTTTTTACATAGTTTCAGTGTTGTTACTAGAATGGAACAAACATAGTTGGTATCGTGTGCAAATGTATTACAGAAATCAATGATTGCATCAGTCCAATGTTCACAGGTTCAGACGGTTGGGTGTGCGTCTGATTCGAGTTGATCTCCTAAGTGGGCATTGTTATGGGTGAGGCGTTTTCAGAACCCCAAAATGTATCATGGAGTTCAACCAACCTCCCCCTTTAATGCTATTGTTGCTTTTCCTGCACACGGCTTGTTCTTTAGGTGTGGGATTACAATTATGGACACGTGGGTTTTTAAACACAAAACAATGTTTATTCCATGAACTCAACTTCATCTCTTAAATAAACATTGGATCTCTTAACACCCCTTACTTCAAAGATAACCCCGAAAATTTTACAACTCTAAATAATCCTTCAGTTAATCCTTTCAACATTCAAGAGAGACTTAACACCTTCAAACAGAAACACATCAGGTTAAAGGCTTTACTATTATGAGTTTAAATCACCCAAATGATCCAGAGATAGTCTTTCATGGCAGAGATCACAGCAGATCCAGCTCACTGCAAACACAGACACACACCCAAGCTCTTTCACAAAAAACTAAACTGCAAAATGGCTGAACTAAAACCAAGCTCCACCCACACTCTGACATCACTGCATTTCTTAAAGGTACATTGCGTAAACATCCATTTCTTAAAGGCACTCTCACATGACAGCATGGAGACCCTGAGGTTTTAATGTCCATCTGTTCACCGGCTGATGGTGTCAAGTGTTGTCGAGTGAGTGAGTCCTGTAGATTTAATGTCTGAAAGACAGGTTCAGGAAGTGGAACCTTTAGCAGGTCTTGTCGATTGCATCTGAACACCACGCCTTCGTCGGACTTTACAATGTATGATCGTGGCGCTGCTTATCATAGCACTGTTGCTGCGTTGGACCATCCTCCACCTGGGTGTCGCAGTCGAACCATGTCATGACCGCTAATGGTTGCAGCGATTTTGCATGCCGGCCATAGTGCTACTTTTGTTTGTGATGTTGGTGTCGTAGCTTGTCAAGCTCTTGTGAGTGATCCGGATTGCTGAAGCGTAACACTGGTGGCGTTGTTCTCACATCTCGATTGAAGAGCATTTGAGCTGGTGATAGCCCTGAGCTCAACGGTGATGATTTGTATGATAATAGAGCCAAGTGTATGTCGGAATTCGAGTCAGTTTGATAATGTGTCCACCTTTCTCTACTCTGCCGTTGGATTGGGCAAAGTGTGGACTCAATGTCACGTGTTTAAAGTTGTATTTCCTGGAGAATTCCGTCCACTCCCAGCTTGCAAAGCAAAGACCATTATCGGACATGACTGTTTGTGGAATACCATGCCTCGAGAATGTTTCCTTGCAGGCTTTGATAACTGATGCGGACGTGAGATTCGGGAGTTTCATTACTTCCGGAAAGTTGGAGTATTAATCAATGATAAGAACATAGTTTTGACCCATGGAGTGAAACAAATCGATGCCAACTTTGTTCCACGGTGACGTAGCCGTCTCATGCTGCTGGAGTGGCTCCTTGCATTGTGCCGGTTGATGTTTTTGACACGTGTCACATGTGAGTAACATGTTTGTAATGTCCTCAGTTATCCCAGGCCTGTACACAGATTGCCTTGCTCTTCTTTTGCGTTTTCCGATTCCGAGATGTCCCACGTGAATCCTGCGGAGCATGTCTGACCTGAGCGTTAGTGGAATGACGATTCTGTCATTTCTCAATATTAATCCGTCCACTACTGACAGTTCAGTTTTGATGTTTTGGAACTGCGGGCACCGACCTTTTGGCCAGCCATGCTGAAGGTTGTGCATGACCTGGAGCAAGGTCGCATCTTCTCGTGTCGCCAGACGAATTTGCTCCAGCTTCTCGTCAGATGCCGGGAGAGTCTCTCTGCACAACTGTGCTTGAGCTTCTGCATCGTCAATGGATGCAGGAGGTGAGCTGCCAGTGTCAATGGCTCGGGACAGTGTGTCAGCCAAGATGAGGTCCTTCCCAGGAATGTAGACCAGTGTGAAGTCATACCTCCCCAGCTTCATCATCAGGCGTTGTAGGCGCGGCGTCATATCATTGAGATTTTTTTCAATTATGTTGACCAGCGATCTGTGATCAGTCTCAACTAGGACCGTGGGAAGGCCGTACACATCGTGGTGAAATGTTGTTACAACTGTGATCAGCCCCAAGCACTCCTTCTCTATCTGTGCATACCTGCACGCTGTGGCGGTCATCGCTCGAGACGCGTATGCAACTGGGACCCAGTCCGATTGGTCATCCTGTTGGAGGAGTACCGCACCAATTCCATGTTGACTGGCGTCGGTGGAGATCTTTGTGGGTTTTGTTGGGTCGAAGAATTTCAGAGTTGGAGCTGCCATCAATTGGTGCTTTAGACCCACCCACTCTTCTTGGTGGCGTGGAGTCCAGGCAAACTCTGTGTCCGTCCTTGTCACGCTTCGTAATGCTGACATCCTTGTTGATAAGTTTGGTATAAACTTGCCTAGGAAGTTGATGAATCCAAGAAACCTGAACACAGCTTTCTTGTCTCTTGGCTGCTGCATGTTCTGGATTGCCGTGATCTTTTCATTATCCGGCCTCAACCCTTGCGCTGATATAGTGTCACCCAGGAAGGTCAGAGATGAGCGTGCGAAGGTGCACTTGGTTAAGTTTCAACCCAAATTGGTGAATTCTTTTGAAGATTTGTCTTAATCGAGCAATGTGGTCTTCTTCTGTCATTAACCATATGATGATGTCATCGACATATACTCTGACACCTTCAATGCCCTCCGCCATCTGCTCCATGACTCTGTGAAAGATTTCGGATGCGGAGATGATCCCGAAAGACATGCGATTATAGCAGTGTCGTCCAAACGGCGTGTTGAACGTACACAACAGTCTGCTGGGATCGTCGAGCTGCATCTGCCAGAAGCGTTGGGAAGCATCAAGTTTGGTGACGATGCGAGCGTTTGCCATTTCACTTGTTATCTCCTCTCGCTTGGGGATGGGGTCGTGTTCCCTGCAAATGTTTTTGTTCAGATCTTTGGGATCTAAACAGATTCCGAGGTCACCTGATGGTTTCTTGACACACACCAGCAAGCTGACCCAGCCGGTCGGCTGTGTGACCTTTGATATTATGCCTTGAGATTGTAGGCGTAGGAGCTCTGATTTTAGCCTGTCCCGCAAGGTGGATGAACGACAGGTTTTGCATCTTCCTTGAGCAGGATTTTGTATTTGTAAGGTAACGTACTCAGGCCACAAAAGACGTCAGGATACTCGCTGAGCAGCAGCTGGATGTCATTGTCTAGTCGTGATGAGTCATTCGTCTGCATGAATATTCTTTGGACCAGCTGCAAATCCTTGCAGGCTTGAGCACCTAACCGCAACGTCTTTTTGTCATCCACGATCTCGAAGCGTAGTCCTTTCGTGACCCTCTTATTGACTACTTGTAGGTGGCATGATCCTCTTGAGGTGATCTGGTTGCCATTGTAGTCTTTTAACTTGCATGCAGCAGGTATCACCTCGTGTGTCCCTGGGATGGATGCGAGATCTTTGCTTGTCATCAGGTTTGTGGACGCTCCCGTGTCAAGCTTGAACGTAATTGGGAAGTTGTTCCCTTGCACTGTGGCATTCCATTCACTTTTGGAGTCAATGGCATTAATGTATTGAGGATTCGTGGTCGGCGCTTGAAGTTCCTCTGCCGAATCTATTATTCCGACGAAGTAAGTGTTCTCCCAGGAGTGGAAACTTTCGTGGTCAGAAAAATTTTCTTCGGGTGTTTGGTTTTCCATTGTATCCACTGTGCGAACCTTGAAGTTTGCAAGTTTCTGTGTTGGGCAGTGATATTTTGCTGCTGACTTACACTGGGAGGCAAAATGATTCAGTTTGGAGCACTTTAAACATCTTTTCTCTAGTGCAGGACATTTCCCTTTTAAGTGGGCGTTGCCACAGCGGTAGCACTGCATGACGTTACGTCATGCGTAGGAAGCGATTGCGCATGCGCGAATCACTCCTCTGGTGTTTTGCGTAGTGTGCATGCACAGCTTCTTGAGCATGCACAGAACGGGATCTCGCCGGGTCGCGTCTCTCTTGACTGTGCACATACGCGTACATATTTGAATTGGAGCCGGCGGCCGGAAGAAGATGCCTGTGAGGAGAAGACACCATTTTAACTTCTTCCACCTCGTGGAGGAATTTCTCCTCGTTTTTTTTCTGAAGAAACTCAAGGTACTGCTGTTTCTTTTGTTCTTGCGCTGTGCACTTTGCTGTGGTGGTTTTTAGAGTTAGATCATTTTGTTGCATTAGTGATTCCCTTAAGTGTTCATCAGAGAGTCCATAGATTAATTGATTTCTGATGATGGAATCTGTTAAATCAGCATAGTTACAGCCTTGTGTTATTAATCTGAGATCTGTGACAAAATTAGAGATCGTCTCGCCGTTTTTTGGAACCTGTTGCGTAGGTTTCCAGGATTTCATTACACTGTGTTTTACTGTGTTCTTCAAATTTTGCGAGTATGCCTTGAAATGTTGTTTTGTCTTCATTTTCAATGTCAGTGAAAGAGTTATAAATGTCTACAGCTTGCTGGCCTGCCCTTGCTAGTAGCAGCGCAATCTTGCCCTCATCGGAGGCTGTGTTTAAGTCAGTAGCTGAATGTATATTTGGAATTGTTGTTTAAACATTGTCCAGTTACTATTTAAGTTACCGGTAGTTTTCAGCTGCCGTAGAGCCTACACGTGTTCCATCGCGTCGGTTGGTTGTCTAGGATCCAAATGCTGCGAAGTCTTCCACAGTCGAGCGGTTGGTACTTTAATTTCTGTTCTTTTTCTTTTCTCTAACCTAATCTAATTGGAGTGTTTATTTAAAGCCAGCCTGGTACCATCTTTTGTTACCTTACTGTAGTGTGTTTGGTAGCACTACTGTATGTAACATGCGTTACTCAATCCAGTTGTTGAAGAGGCTTTCTGCACCTTGATGAAGAAAGCTCAAAGCCATCCAGAGGTATTGAAAGGTTTATTGAGGAACAGAATTTAACAACTGCATGAGTTCTTACTTTAAGATCAATACCAGTAGATAGGTTACAACGTTTATATACAGTAGCTATGTCTGACCACACTAGTAGTCCTGAGCTAGATCTATGCTCCTGCTCTCGTCACAGTCTAATCACCAAGAGAGGCAGAGAGCCACTTGCATCTGCTTTTATATCCGCCAGTGCTGCCCCCTAGTGATCTTTCAATTCCCCATTAACCCCTGATGTACATACCCATGTAAAGATCACTACAACTGGGATAGACAGAGAGAGACACTGGGATAGACAGGGAGGCATCGAGATAGACGGACAGAGAGAGACAGCGGGAAAAATAACGTGAGACAGAGACAGAGAGCGGGATAGACAGACAAGAGAGAGGGCGACAGCGGGAGACAGAGATGGAGAGAGATAGAGGCAACAGGATAGACAGACAGACAGAGAGACAGCGAGATAGACGGACAGAGAGACAGCGACATAGACAGACAGAGAGAGAGAGACAGCAGGATAGACAGCGGGAGGGAGACACTGGGATAGACTGAGAGAAGGGCAGCGGGATAAACAGCGTGAGACAGAGACAGACAGCGAGATAGACAGACAAGAGAGAGAGCGACAGCAGGAGACAGAGATGGAGAGAGATAGAGATAACAGGATAGACAGACAGACAGAGAGACAGTGGGATAGACAGAGACAGCGGGGTCGACAGCAAGAGACAGACAGAGAGACGGTGGGAGACAGAAAGAGAGATGGTGGGAGACAGAAAGAGAGGGAGAGCGGGAGACAGAGACAGACAGCGGGATAGACAGAGAGACCGTGGGATAGACAGAGAGAGATAACAGGAGACAGAGAGATAGAGACAACAAGATAGACAGACAGAAAGAGAGAAGTAGTGGGACAGACAGAGAGACAGAGAGATAGCGGGAGACAGAGAGATGGAGAGAGATAGAGACAACAGGATAGCTAGACAGAGAGAGAGATATATGTGGGATATACAGAGAAATAGCCAGGGGGATAGACAGAGAGAGACAGAGAGTCAGTGGGATAGACAGACAGAGAGAGAGAAAAAGCAGGACAGACAGAAAGAGAGAGAGGCAGCAGGAGACAGAGAGAGACAGCAGGAGACAGAGAGAGACAGAGATAGAGAGAGAGAGAGAGAGACAGCAGGCTAGTCAGAGAGAGACAGCGGGATAGTCAGAGAGAGAGACAGCGGGAGAAAGAGACATCGGGATAGACAGAGAGACACAGCAAGAGACAGAAAGAGAGAGAGAGCCAGCAAGATGGACAGAGAGAGCCAGCAGGAGACAGAGAGAGAGAGACAACAGGATAGACAGAGGAAGACAGCAGGAGACAGAGAGAGACAGCAGGAGACAGAGAGAGAGAGCCAGCAGGATAGACAGAGAGAGGGAGACAGCAAAATAGACAAAGGGGGGAGAGACACAGCGGGAGACAGAGAGAGAGAGAGGAGAGAGAGAGACGGGATAGACAGAGTGAGAAAGAGATAGTGGGAGACAGAGAGAGAGAGACTGGGATAGATAGCTGATGTGTTTGGCAGGTTGGTTCGATGTGGACTGCACTCGATGCAGGGAAGCTAGAAACAGACGTCTAACACAGGAGAAGATCCAACACTGTTTTATTCAACTAGATGATCTGCTGTACATATTCAGCTGTGGGTCGACACTATACTGATCTGGCTAGTGACCTTGTAGTAGCCTGGCCAGACTTACTAGCTACCGCATGGTGTTTGTGCTTGCTAGCTCGTGGACTCTGACTGTCTCAGCAGCTGGGTCCCGAGAGAGCGGGAAACCTAGTGCCCTCTGGCTTTATAGCGGTAGTGTCCTGTCTGGTGATTGGCTGTGCTGTGTTGTATGCTTACTGGTCATCCTGTGTGTCAATGACTGCCTGTCTGCGTCTCAGTATATACATGAGTGGATATTATGACATCTCCCCCCTTTTTTTTGAGTTAAATAAATACTGAGGTATGTATATATAGGTATGCCTGACTATATACAAACAGTGCTTGAACAAACATATATACATGGGAAGGTGTCGATAGTGCAGATACATGGCAAACTAAACAATATTTACAAGAGTTAAGTCGATGGATTCAGTCACAAAAATTTACAAAAGTTAAGTCTACAGATTTAGTCTTTGTGGCGGGCGACGAATTCTTGTTGATCGCCGCAGAGGTGGATCAGGAGCCGCCTGCACGTGGAGAGGTGGGATCGCTGCCATTGCGGTGGTCGCGTGGGCCGGCAGGATCGCTGGCAGATCAGTGGCCTCGTGGCAGGGTACGTCCGGAGGAAGCATGATAGCCGGCGGAGCACTGCGGTCAGGTGGTGGGCGTGGAACTCTTCGCAATGCCCGTCTGTTGTGCCGTAGCAGGGAGCCATCAGCCATACGAACAATGAAAGACCTCGGGGTAACTTGATTGACAACAACAGCTGTGGCTGACCAACCGCCCTCAGGCAACTGGACGCGAACATGATCGGCCGGAGCCAGCTCAGGTAAATCCGTGGCATGAGCATCATATGTGGCCTTCTGTTGGGCCCGGGACTGCTGCACTTTTTGGAATACCATGAGGTGGTCAAGGTCTGGGACATGGATGGCTGGAACTGTGGTCCTCAGAGTGCGATTCGTGAGCATCTGCGCTGGAGACAACCCAGTGGACAGTGGGGTTGCCCTGTGTGCCAGCATCGCCAGGTTGAAGTCGGAGCCTGAGTCTGCAGCTTTGCACAGCAACCGCTTGACAATATGGATCCCTTTCTCGGCCTTCCCGTTTGATTGCGGGTAGTGGGGACTGGAGGTAACGTGACAGAAATTGTAGGACTGTGCAAAATCAGACCATTCCTGGCTGTAAAAGCAAGGACCATTGTCGCTCATTACCGTGAGCGGTATCCCATGCCTGGCGAACGT
Organism: Scyliorhinus torazame; assembly: GCF_047496885.1. Lineage (NCBI taxonomy): Eukaryota > Metazoa > Chordata > Chondrichthyes > Carcharhiniformes > Scyliorhinidae > Scyliorhinus > Scyliorhinus torazame. The sequence continues at coordinate 77,848,565 of NC_092722.1, read as the reverse complement.
TTCTTCGCAGGCTTTGATGACCGCCTTCGACGTGAGGTCGGACAGTTTCACCACTTCTGGGTAACTGGAGAAGTAATCGACCAGGAGGACGTAGTCACGCCCCTTGGCATGGTAAAGGTCTACACCTACTTTGGACCACGGAGAGGTCCCGATCTCGTGCTGTTGCAGTGTTTCCTTGGGTTGAGCTGGTTGAAACCTCTGACAGGTGGGGCAGTTGAGGACCATGTTGGCAATATCCTGGTTAATGCCCGTCCAATAAACCGCCTCCCGAGCTCTGCATCAGCATTTCTTGACTCCAAGGTGATCCTCATGGAGTTGACCCAGCAGCATAGCCTGCATGCTTTGAGGAATAACGATCCTGTCGAGTTTCAGAAGGATTCCCTCCACAACCGTCAGCTCGTCTTTAACATTAAAGAATTGGGGACATTGTCCCTTCTGCCAGCCATGGGTAAGGTGCTGCATCACATGCTGCAGCAGAGGATCCTTGGCCGTCTCCTCATGAATTTGGACCACCCGTTCGTCAGATGCTGGGAGGTTGGTGGCACACAACTGCACTTGCGCTTCTATGTGGCAGATGAAGTCACCCTGTTCACATGGTGTGGTGATGGACCGGGATAGGGCATCTGCAATGATCAGCTCTTTGCCTGGCGTGTAGACAAGTTCAAAGTCATAGCCGCGGAGTTGAAGAAGAATTCGCTGTAACCGAGGTGTCATGTCATTTAAATCCTTCTGGATTATGTGGACTAGAGGCCTGTGGTCCGTTTCCACCGTGAATTTCGGCAGGCTGTAAACGTAGTCATTAAACTTGACTATTCCTGTCAGGAGACCCAGACACTCCTTTTCGATCTGGGCATACCGTTGCTTAGTGGGCACCATGGCCCTGGAGGCATAGGCCACTGGAGCCCAGGACGAGGAGTCATCTCGCTGGAGGAGCACCGCCCCAATGCCGTCCTGGCTTGCATCAGTTGATATCTTGGTTTCCTTGGTTGGGTCGAAGAACGCTAGAACTGGGGCTGTGGTGAGCTTTGCCTTGAGCTCGTGCCATTCCGCTTCATGTGTGGGCAGCCACTGGAATTCCGTTGATTTCTTCACGAGATGGCGGAGGGCCGTGGTGTGGGATGCCATATTGGGAATGAATTTCCCGAGAAAGTTGGCCATCCCGAGGAAGTGGAGGACCGCCTTCTTGTCCTCCGGGGTCTTCATGGCGTTGATCGCCAAGACCTTGTCGGCATCTGCCCGCACACCCTGCTGCAAGATGTGGTCGCCTAGAAACTTTATATCAGATTGACCCAGCTAACCCAGTCTGTTGGCTCCGTGACCTTCGAGATGATGCCCTGGTCTTGGAGGTCCTTAGTTGCTGTTTCAGACGATCCCTGAGGGGTGCCGGCACCCAGCGTGGTACATGGATTACAGGGGTGGCGTTCGGCTTGAGCAGGATTTTGTATCGGTACAGGAGCGGCCCATTCCATCGAAGACACTGTGGTACTGCGTGATAATGTCGTCTATGTCGGATTGAAAATTTCCATCGGGCGAGGCCGTCGCCGGTGACGATGACATGGTGTGGACTCGCTGAACCAGGTTCAGGAGCTTGCAGGCGCGAGTACCGAGCAGGGACGCCCTGTCAGGCCTGACGATTTCAAATCGTAACATTGCCTTGATCGCCTTGTTGGATACCCCTAGTTGACACGAGCCACTGGCAGCTATGGCATTGCCATTGTAGTCAAGGAGCTGGCAGGCCGGTGGAAGAATCCTTGGTCGGGCCCGGATGGTGTCGAGGTCGGATTGTGAGATGAGGTTCGCAGACGCGCCGATGTCCAGTTTAAATCGGATGCGAGCCTTGTTAACTGAGAGGACAGCACACCACTCGTCGTCGGGATCCACACTGAGGATCGAGAGGTGTTGCGCAGGTGTGGTGGAGGCCAGCTCATGTGTGTTTATGATGCCCACCCAATATGGAGACTGGAGGCAGTCAGCATCAGGGTCCGTTGGGCTGTCGGGATCAGAATCTGGCATGCCTTGTTGTATTGAGCGGATACTTCTGCGCCACAGCTGGGACCGCTGGCTGCTGAGCGGTGGAGCGGATCTGCAGAGGGCTGCGTAGTGGCCAAACTTGCCACACTGGAGACATCGCCGTCCTCTTGCCGGACATTGCCGCTTTAAGTGGGCGGAGCCACAATTCGGACACGTCATGACGCTGACGTCAGCGTGATCCGTGCGCCATTGCGCATGCGCAGTGTGGTCGGCCAACATACGCACCTGCGCAGTCGGGTTTTCGGTCTCATCGTCCACTCGGTCGTGGAGCGCATGCGCAAGGATCCCAGAAAAGCGCGCAAAACGGCCACTCTCCTCGATGCTCAGGCCCTGCATCTGTGCAATGGCCTGCATCCGTTCCGCCTCGTGGGAGGCCAGCTTCGCAGTTTCTGCCGCCCTGATCTGGGAGGAATGATTCTTGGCATGCTCATGGACAACGCACGTCTCGATAGCGACAGAGCGGGTCAACTGTTTGACTTTCAGGAGCTGCTGCCGAAGGGAGTCGGAGTGGACCCCGAAAACGATCTGATCCCGGATCATGGAATCGGCCGTCGAGTCATAGTTACATGACTGTGCTAGGATGCGGAGATGGGTCAAGAAGGACTGAAAAGGTTCATCCTTACCCTGAAGCCTCTGCTGGAAGATGTACCGTTCAAAGCTCTCATTCACCTCAATGTCGCAGTGGCTGTCGAACTTCAGCAGGACTGTTTAGAATTTTGTTTTGTCTTCGCCGTCGGCGAACGTGAATGAATTGTAGATATGGATGGCGTGGTCCCCCGCAGTGGAGAGAAATAGCGCAATCTTCCTGGCATCCGATGCTGCCTCGAGGTCGGAGACCTCGATGTACAAGAGGAACTTTTGCTTGAAGATTTTCCAGTCAGCGCCGAGGTTGCCGGAGATGCGGAGTTGCGGAGGAGGCAGGATGTTTTCCATTTCACCGGATGGCTGCTTGCTGGTCGATGCTGATTCACTCGAGGTAGGTCCGTCAAGATCAATATCACTCTGGTACCATGATGTGTTAGGCAGGTTAGTTCGATGTGGACTGCACTCGATGCAGGGAAGTTAGAAACAGACGTCTAACACAGGAGAAGATCCAACACTGTTTTATTCAACTAGATGAACTGCTGTACATATTCAGCTGTGGGTCGACACTATACTGATCTGACTAGTGACCTTGTAGTAGCCTGGCCAGACTTACTAGCTACCGCATGGTGTTTATGCTTGCTAGCTCGTGGATTCTGACTGTCTCAGTAGCTGGGTCCCGAGAGAGTGGAAAACCTAGTGCCCTCTGGCTTTATAGTGGTAGTGTCCTGTCTGGTGATTGGCTGTGCTGTGTTGTGTGCTTACTGGTCATCCTGTGTGTGTCAATCACTGCCTGTCTGCACTTCATTATATACATGAGTGGATATTATGACAATAGCGAGAGAGCGTGATAGTGGAAGATAGAGAGGGAGAGAGACAACGGGTTAGACAGAGAGAGTCAGAGAGACAGCAGGATAGACTGAAGAAAGAGCAAGAGAGACAGTGGGATAGACAGAGAGAAACAGTGGGATAGACAGAGAGGGACAGAGAGACAGCGGGCTAGACAGAGAGAGAGACAGCAGGATAGAGAGAGAGAAACAGTAGGATAGACAGAGAGAGAGACAACGGGAGAGAGAGGGAGAGAGGGAGAAACAGTGGGATAGACAGAGAGAGAGACAGCAGGAGAGAGAGTGAGAGAGTGAGAAACAGCGGGATAGACAGAGAGAGAGATAGCAGGAGTGAGAGAGAGAAACAGAAGGATAGACAGAGAGAGACAGCAGGAGACACAGAGAGAGAGAGACAGCGGGATAGACAGGCAGAGAGAGCTGGATAGATAGAGAGAGACAGTGGGATAGACGGATAGAGGGAGAGAGTCATTGGGATAGACTGGCAGAGGGAGAGGGAATTGCTACCACAGAATCATTGTGGCTAAAACATTGTAAGTTTTCAAAAAGGAGTTAGATATAGCACCTGGGGCGAAGAGGAACAAAATGGGGAAGGCGGGATCAGGCTATTCAGTTGGTTGATCAGCCATGACCGTAATGAATGGCGGAACAGGTGGCCTCCTCCTATCCCTCTTTTCTGTTTCTATGAATTCCAAGAAAACGTTCTGTTTTCACTGGACGGCCGATTCAGACTTCACACCTTGTCGCAGCTCACAGCTGTTCCCAGGAGGCCTTCCCCTACACACAGCCCAATATATTACCTTAAGTATTCTTTTTTCCCTCTTCATTTTCCATTTCATTGTCCTCAGCACACCTTTGAACTTAACTTTTCCAAAATATAAAATCAAATCTTTCCTATTGTCCCTCCTTTTGGGGCCAAATAACATTTAATAACCTTCGCTGGTTTACAATGGAACTTTTACAAGCTATAAAAACGTCTTACTCCCATTTGAGATTGAGCCACTGAACAACTAAGTCACTATGTATCTCCTAATGCAAATTTATAAATGTCATTTACTTACTTATATAACAAAGTTTCATTACAAATGCACACATTTAGTACAACTTTTTAGAACATAGAACATAGAAAATACAGCACAGAACAGGCCCTTCGGCCCACGATGTTGTGCCGAACCTTTGTCCTAGATTAATCATAGATTATCATTGAATTTACAGTGCAGAAGGAGGCCATTCGGCCCCCTGAGTCTGCACCGGCTCTTGGAAAGAGCACCCCACCCAAACTCAACACCTCCACCCAACACCAAGGGCAATTTTGGACACTAAGGGCAATTTATCATGGCCAATCCACCTACCCTGCACATCTTTGGACTGTGGGAGGAAACCGGAGCACCCGGAGGAAACCCACGCAGACACGGGGAGGACGTGCAGACTCCGCACAGACAGTGACCCAAGCCGGAATCGAACCTGGGACCCTGGAGCTGTGAAGCAATTGTGCTATCCACAATGCTACCGTGCTGCCCTTAAAAACAAATAAATCTACACTATATCATTTTACCGTAATCCATGTACCTATCCAATAGCTGCTTGAAGGTCCCTAATGTTTCCGATTCAACTACTTCCACAGGCAGTGCATTCCATGCCCCCACTACTCTCTGGGTAAAGAACCTACCTCTGATATCCCTCCTATATCTTCCGCCTTTCACCTTAAATTTATGTCCCCTTGTAATGGTTTGTTCCACCCAGGGAAAAAGTCTCTGACAGTCTACTCTATCTATTCCCCTGATCATCTTATAAACCTCTATCAAGTCGCCCCTCGTCCTTCTCCATTCTAATGAGAAAAGGCCTAGCACCCTCAACCTTTCCTCGTAAGACCTACTCTCCATTCCAGGTAACATCCTGGTAAATCTTCTTTGCACCTTTTCCAAAACTTCCACATCCTTACTAAAATGAGGTGACCAGAACTGTACACAGTACTCCAAATGTGGCCTTACCAAAGTTTTGTACAGCTTCATCATCACCTCATGGCTCTTAAATTCAATCCCTCTGTTAATGAACGCGAGCACACCATAGGCCTTCTTCACAGCTCTATCCACTTGAGTGGCAACTTTCAAAGATGTATGAACATAGACCCCAAGATCTCTCTGCTCCTCCACATTGCCAAGAACTCTACCGTTAACCCTGTATTCCGCATTCATATTTGTCCTTCCAAAATGGACAACCTCACACTTTTCAGGGTTAAACTCCATCTGCCACTTCTCAGCCCAGCTCTACATCCTATCTATGTCTCTTTGCAGCCGACTACAGCCCTCCTTACTATCCACAACTCCACCAATCTTCGTATCGTCTGCAAATTTACTGACCCACCCTTCAACCCCCTCATCCAAGTCACTAATGAAAATCACAAACAGCAGAGGACCCAGAACTGATCCCTGCGGTACGCCACTGGTAACTGGGATCCAGGCTGAATATTTGCCATCCACCACCATTCTCTGACTTCTATCGGTTAGCCAGTTTGTTATCCAACTGGCCAAATTTCCCACTATCCCATGCCTCCTTACTTTCTGCAGAAGCCTACCATGGGGAACCTTATCAAATGCCTTACTAAAATCCATGTACACTACATCCACTGCTTTACCTTCATCCACATGCTTGGTCACCTCCTCAAAGAATTCAATAAGATTTGTAAGGCAAGACCTACCCCTCACAAATCCGTGCTGACTATCCCTAAACAAGCAGTGTCTTTCCAGATGCTCAGAAATCCTATCCTTCAGTACCCTTTCCATTACTTTGCCTACCACCGAAGTAAGGCTAACTGGCCTGTAATTCCCAGGGTTATCCCTAGTCCCTTTTTTGAGCAGGGGCACGACATTCGCCACTCTCCAATCCCCTGGTACCACCCCTGTTGACAGTGAGGACGAAAAGATCATTGCCAACGGCTCTGCAATTTCATCTCTTGCTTCCCATAGAATCCTTGGATATATCCCGTCAGGCCCGGGGGACTTGTCTATCCTCAAGTTTTTCAAAATGCCCAACACATCTTCCTTCCTAACAAGTATTTCCTCGAGCTTACCAGTCTGTTTCACACTGTCCTCTCCAACAATATCGCCCCTCTCATTTGTAAATACAGAAGAAAAGTACTCGTTCAAGACCTCTCCTATCTCTTCAGACTCAATACACAATCTCCCGCTACTGTCCTTGATCGGACCTACCCTCGCTCTAGTCATTCTCATATTTCTCACATATGTGTAAAAGGCCTTGGGGTTTTCCTTGATCCTGCCCGCCAAAGATTGTTCATGCCCTCTCTTAGTTCTCCTAATCCCTTTCTTCAGTTCCCTCCTGGCTATCTTGTATCCCTCCAATGCCCTGTCTGAACCTTGTTTCCTCAGCCTTACATAAGTCTCCTTTTTCCTCTTAACAAGACACTCAACCTCTCTTGTCAACCATGGTTCCCTCACTCGACCATCTCGTCCCTGCCTGACAGGGACATACATATCAAGGACACGTAGTACCTGTTCCTTGAACAAGTTCCACATTTCACTTGTGTCCTTCCCTGACAGCCTATGTTCCCAACTTATGCACTTCAATTCTTGTCTGACAACATCGTATTTACCCTTCCCCCAATTGTAAACCTTGCCCTGTTGCACGCACCTATCCCTCTCCATTACTAAAGTGAAAGTCACAGAATTGTGGTCACTATCTCCAAAATGCTCCCCCACTAACAAATCTATCACTTGCCCTGGTTCATTACCAAGTACTAAATCCAATATTGCCCCTCCTCTGGTCGGACAATCTACATACTGTGTTAGAAAAGCTTCCTGGACACACTGCACAAACACCACCCCATCCAAACTATTTGATCTAAAGAGTTTCCACTCAATGTTTGGGAAGTTAAAGTCACCCATGACTACTACCCTGTGACTTCTGCACCTTTCCAAAATCTGTTTCCCAATCTGTTCCTCCACATCTCTGCTACTATTGGGGGGCCTATAGAAAACTCCTAACAAGGTGACTGCTCCTTTCCTATTTCTGACTTCAACCCATACTACCTCAATAGGGTGATACTCCTCGAACTGCCTTTCTGCAGCTGTTATACTATCTCTAATTAGCAATGCCACGCCCCCACCTCTTTTACCACCCTCCCTAATCTTATTGAAACATCTATAACCAGGGACCTCCAACAACCATTTCTGCCCCTCTTCTATCCAAGTTTCCGTGATGGCCACCACATCGTAGTCCCAAGTACCGATCCATGCCTTAAGTTCATCCACCTTATTCCTGATGCTTCTTGCGTTGAAGTATATACACTTCAACCCATCTCCGTGCCTGCAAGTACTCTCCTTTGTCAGTGTTCCCTTCTCCACTGCCTCATTACACGCTTTGGCGTCCTGAATATCGGCTACCTTAGTTGCTGGACAACAAATCCGGTTCCCATTCCCCTGCCAAATTAGTTTAAACCCTCCCGAAGAGTACTAGAAAACCTCCCTCCCAGGATATTGGTGCCCCTCTGGTTCAGATGCAACCCGTCCTGCTTGTACAGGTCCCACCTTCCCCAGAATGTGCTCCAATTATCCAAATACCTGAAGCCCTCCCTCCTACACCATTCCTGCAGCCACGTGTTCAACTGCACTCTCTCCCTATTCCTAGCCTCGCTATCACGTGGCACCGGCAACAAACCAGAGATGACAACTCTGTCTGTCCTGGCTTTTAACTTCCAGCCTAACTCCCTAAACTTGTTTATTACCTCCACACCCCTTTTCCTACCTATGTCGTTGGTACCAATTTGCACCACGACTTCTGGCTGCTCGCCCTCCCCCTTAAGGATCCTGAAGACACGATCCGAGACATCCCTGACCCTGGCACCCGGGAGGCAACATACCTTCCGGGAGTCTCGCTTGCGACCACAGAATCTCCTATCTATTCCCCTAACCATTGAATCTCCTACAACTATTGCTTTTCTATTCTCCCCCCTTCCCTTCTGAGCCCCAGAGCCAGACTCAGTGCCAGAGACCTGGCCGCTAGGGCCTTCCCCCGGTAGGTCATCCCCCCCAACAGCATCCAAAACGGTACACTTGTTTTGAAAGGGAATGGCCACGAGGGATCCCTGCACTGTCTGCCTGTTTGTTTTTTTCCCCCTGACGGTAACCCAGCTATTCTTGTCCTGTACCTTGGGTGTGGTTACCTCCCTGTAACTCTTCTCAATCACCCCCTCTGCCTCCCGGATGATCCGAAGTTCATCCAGCTTCAGCTCCAGTTCCCTAACACGGTCTTTGAGGAGCTGAAGTTGGGTGCACTTCCCACAGGTATAGTCAGCGGGGACACCGGTGGTATCCCTCACCACCCACATCCTACAGGAGGAGCATGCAACTGGCCTAGCCTCCATCCCCTCTTACCTGACAGAATATAGCTGCCCTGTGGACTAACTCGATCTCCGCCCTCCGACTCTGCTCCCAGTCAGCTACACGTTCTGTAAACTCCTGGCTCTCTTCTCACTCTTTGCGGAAATGTCGGAAACAAAATGAAAGGAGCACCTTACTCCCTCCTCACCTAACTCTCTCGGTCACCAAACTCTTACTATAGCACTCAAAATGCACCAAATTCAGCACTCCCTCGGTCACCAAACTCTTACTATAGCACTCAAAATGCACCAAATTCAGCACTCCCTCGGTCACCAAACTCTTACTATAGCACTCAAAATGCACCAAATTCAGCACTCCCTCGGTCACCAAACTCTTACTATAGCACTCAAAATGCACCAAATTCAGCACTCAGTGCAAACAAAGTCTGCACTGTAGGGGATCACCTTTATACTGTGAATCTAGCCTCTGAAAACTGGCCTAATCCAATTAACTAATTAACAAGCTCCAGCTGCAAGTGCCTACAAGTAGAAGCCTGTTTAAAGCTGATTGAAAATTCACCTTCTTCTAAACCAAACAGCAACTTTTACGTTAATTAACTAAATAAAAGAAAGACTAAACTTTAGATAAAAATGAAGCCTTATACTCCCTCAGTCACCAAACTCTTACTATAGCACTCAAAATGCACCAAATTCAGCACTCAGTTCTTCCAGACAATGAAATTATTCTCACACAGCTACCCAAACAAGAACAATTCTCTTGATTGGGACTCTGCCTCTGATAATCTCCCCTCCCTCTGCTAACCAGGCTTGCCCACTAATGTTGCAGGTGCCAGAAGTCCCGTGGTCAGACAGGCCAACCGCTTGCAAGCCCGCCCCACCTCGAGTAGGTGACAGTTGAGAGAGGAACCTGCAATCAAAGAGAAGCCACGACCTCTGGCTCTGACGTCAATCAATAAGACAAAGCCCGAGACCATGTCCGGCGCAACAGTGGCACGTGTGATGCTGGAATGAACTAAGTGGCAGATATCCATGAATGACTGCCTGCCACCCACCCCAGGAAAAAAAACGCAATGGCGAGCTTGTGACCAAGTCACCCCCGAGTGACAGGAAGAGCCCGTGACCAAGTCACACCCAAATGACAGGAAGAGCCTGTTGTTACGACACCCTGGGCTAGTGTATGGTCAATTCCAGCCCCACGTGCTGGCAGCATGGTGACGCTGTGGAATTTGCACATTCTACCTGTGTCGCAGGTCTCAACCCCACAACCCAAAGATGTGCAGGCTAGGTGAATTGACCACATTAAATTGCCCCTTAATTGGAAAAAGTGAATTGGGTGTTTTAAATTTATTTTTTAAACAATTTCAGCCCCACCTGCCCCGTAGTCACAGCACAAGTGAAATAAACACTAATTTGCATTAAAAATGCCGAAGTGTTTGGCCCTTGGCGGGCCAATAATTACAGTCACCAGGTTTGTAACTTTAAAAGCAATAACAAGGGGCAGCACGGTAGCATTGTGGATAGCACAATTGCTGCACAGCTCCAGGGTCCCAGGTTCGATTCCGGCTTGGGTCACTGTCTGTGCAGAGTCTGCACATCCTCCCCGTGTCTGCGTGGGTTTCCTCCGGGTGCTCCGGTTTCCTCCCACAGTCCGAAGATGTGCAGGTTAGGTGGATTGGCCATGATAAATTGCCCTTAGTGTCCAAAATTGCCCTTAGTGTTGGGTGGCGTTACTGGGTTATGGGGATAGGGTGGAGGTGTTGACCTTGGGTAGGGTGCTCTTTCCAAGAGCCGGTGCAGACTCGATGGGCCAAATGGCCTCCTTCTGCACTGTAATCTATGAACAAGATGTACAGTAAATACAACTGGTTAACTATCATTTAACTTCTGACTCCCACTTTAACTGCCCCCACCCTCTAGCCACACATACAAGACAGACAAACACAGAGGGGGAGAAAAGGGGCGGAGAAAAATACAGATTCTTTGCTTCAGATGGTGGTTTTTTAAAGCAGCTTTTCTTCAATTCCGGCCGGAAGTTCAAGGATTCTACTGTGGATTCATTCAGGTATCTGTGGTTTCAAGAATGCTTAACACACAACTTTTAGCAGCTTTGTGGAGAATTATTCAGCCCTCACAGTGCCCTTCAGGAGAGAGTTAGATGGATCTCTATGGAGAGAGTTAGCTGGATCTCTCTGGGGAGAGTGATCTGGATCTCTCTGGAGAGAGTTAGCTGGATCTCTCTGGAGAGAGTTAGCTGGATCTTTCTGGAGAGAGTTAGCTGGATCTCTCTGGAGAGAGTTAGCTGGGTCTCTCTGGAGAGAGTTAGCTGGATCTCTCTGGAGAGAGTTAGCTGGATCTCTCTGGAGAGAGTTAGCTGGATCTCTCTGGACAGAGTTAGCTGGATCTCTCTGGAGAGAGTTAGCTGGATCTTTCTGTAGAGAGTCAGCTGGATCTCTCTGGAGAGAGTTAGCTGGATCTCTCTGGAGAGAGTTAGCTGGATCTCTCAGGAGAGAGTTAGCTGGATCTCTCTGGAGAGAGTTAGCTGGATCTCTCTGGAGAGAGTTAGCTGGATCTCTCTGGAGAGAGTTAGCTGGATCTCTCTGGAGAGAGTTAGCTGGATCTCTCTGGAGAGAGTTAGCTGGATCTCTCTGGAGAGAGTTAGCTGGATCTCTCTGGAGAGAGTTAGCTGGATCTCTCTGGAGAGAGTTAGCTGGATATTTCTGGAGAGAGTTAGCTGGATCTCTCTGGACAGAGTTAGCTGGATCTCTCTGGAGAGAGTTAGCTGGATATTTCTGGAGAGAGTTAGCTGGATATTTCTGGAGAGAGTTAGCTGGATCTCTCTGGAGAGAGCTAGCTGGATCTCTCTGTAGAGAGTTAGCTGGATCTCTCTGGAGAGAGTTAGCTGGATCTCTCTGGAGAGAGTTAGCTGGATCTCTCTGGAGAGAGTTAGCTGGATCTCTCTGGAGAGAGTTAGCTGGATCTCTCTGGAGAGAGTTAGCTGGATCTCTCTGGAGAGAGTTAGCTGGATATTTCTGGAGAGAGTTATCTGGATCTCTATGGAGAGAGTTAGCTGGATCTCTCTGGAGAGAGTGAGCTGGATCTCTCTGGAGAGAGTTAGCTGGATATTTCTGGAGAGAGTTAGCTGGATCTCTCTGGAGAGAGTTAGCTGGATATTTCTGGAGAGAGTTAGCTGGATCTCTCTGGAGAGAGTTAGCAGGATCCCTCTGGAGAGAGTTAGCTGGATCTCTCCGGGGAGAGTTAGCTGAATATTTCTGGAGAGAGTGAGCTGGATCCCTCTGGAGAGAGTTAGCTGGATCTCTCTGGAGAGAGTTAGCTGGATATTTCTGGAGAGAGTTAGCTGGATCTCTCTGGAGAGAGTTGGCTGGATCTCTCTGGACAGAGTTAGCTGGATCCCTCTGGAGAGAGTTAGCTGGATCTCTCTGGACAGAGTTAGCTGGATCTCTCTGGAGAGAGTTAGCTGGATCTCTCTGGACAGAGTTAGCTGGATCTCTCTGGAGAGAGTTAGCTGGATCTCTCTGGACAGAGTTAGCTGGATCCCTCTGGTGAGAGTTAGCTGGATCTCTCTGGAGAGAGTTAGCTGGATCTCTCTGGAGAGAGTTAGCTGGATCTCTCTGGAGAGAGTTAGCTGGATATTTCTGGAGATAGTTAGCTGGATCTCTCTGGAGAGAGTTAGCTGGATCTCTCTGGACAGAGTTAGCTGGATCCCTCTGGAGAGAGTTAGCTGGATCTCTCTGGAGAGAGTGAGCTGGATCTCTCTGGAGAGAGTTAGCTGGATCTCTCTGGAGAGAGTTAGCTGGATCTCTCTGGGGAGAGTGAGCTGGATCTTTCTGGAGAGAGTTAGCTGGATCTCTCTGGAGAGAGTGAGCTGGATCTCTCTGGAGAGAGTTAGCTGGATCTTTCTGGAGAGAGTTAGCTGGATCTCTCTGGAGAGAGTTAGCTGGATCTCTCTGGACAGAGTTAGCTGGATCTCTCTGGAGAGAGTTAGCTGGATATTTCTGGAGAGAGTTAGCTGGATCTCTCTGGAGAGAGTTAGCTGGATCTCTCTGGACAGAGTTAGCTGGATCTCTCTGGAGAGAGTTAGCTGGATCTCTCTGGAGAGAGTTAGCTGGATCTCTCTGGAGAGAGTTAGCTGGATCTTTCTGGAGAGAGTTAGCTGGATCTCTCTGGAGAGAGTTAGCTGGATCTCTCTGGAGAGAGTTAGCTGGATCTCTCTGTAGAGAGTTAGCTGGATATTTCTGGAGAGAGTTAGCTGGATCTCTCTGGAGAGAGTTAGCTGGATCTTTCTGGAGAGAGTTAGCTGGATCTCTCTGGAGAGAGTTAGCTGGATCTCTCTGGACAGAGTTAGCTGGATCTCTCTGGAGAGAGTTAGCTGGATATTTCTGGAGAGAGTTAGCTGGATCTCTCTGGAGAGAGTTAGCTGGATCTCTCTGGACAGAGTTAGCTGGATCTCTCTGGAGAGAGTTAGCTGGATCTCTCTGGAGAGAGTTAGCTGGATCTCTCTGGAGAGAGTTAGCTGGATCTTTCTGGAGAGAGTTAGCTGGATCTCTCTGGAGAGAGTTAGCTGGATCTCTCTGGAGAGAGTTAGCTGGATCTCTCTGTAGAGAGTTAGCTGGATATTTCTGGAGAGAGTTAGCTGGATCTCTCTTGAGAGAGTTAGCTGGATCTTTCTGGAGAGAGTTAGCTGCATCTCTCTGGAGAGAGTTAGCTGGATCTCTCTGGACAGAGTTAGCTGGATCTCTCTGGAGAGAGTTAGCTGGATATTTCTGGAGAGAGTTAGCTGGATCTCTCTGGAGAGAGTTAGCTGGATCTCTCTGGACAGAGTTAGCTGGATCTCTCTGGAGAGAGTTAGCTGGATCTCTCTGGAGAGAGTGATCTGGATCTCTCTGGAGAGAGTTAGCTGGATCTCTCTGGAGAGGGTTAGCTGGATCTTTTTGGAGAGAGTTAGCTGGGTCTCTCTGGACAGAGTTAGCTGGATCTCTCTGGAGAGGGTTAGCTGGATCTTTCTGGAGAGAGTTAGCTGGATCTCTCTGGAGAGAGTTAGCTGGATCCCTCTGGAGAGAGTTAGCTGGATCCCTCTGGAGAGAGTGATCTGGATCTCTCTGGAGCGAGTTAGCTGGATCCCTCTGGAGAGAGTTAGCTGGATCCCTCTGGAGAGAGTTAGCTGGATCTCTCTGGAGAGAGTTAGCTGGATCTCTCTGGGCAGAGTTAGCTGGATCTCTCTGGAGAGAGTTAGCTGGATCTCTCTGGAGAGAGTGAGCCGGATCCCTCTGGAGAGAGTGAGCTGGATCTCTCTAGGGAGTGTTAGCTGGATCTCTTGGAGAGTTAGCTGGATCTCTCTGGAGAGAGTTAGCTGGTTATTTCTGGAGAGAGTTAGCTGGATCTCTCTGGAGAGAGTGAGCCGGATCTCTCTGGAGAGAGTGAGCTGGTTATTTCTGGAGAGAGTTAGCTGGATCTCTCTGGAGAGAGTGAGCCGGATCTCTCTGGAGAGAGTTAGCTGGATATTTCTGGAGAGAGTGAGCCGGATCTCTCTGGAGAGAGTGAGCTGGATCTCTCTGGAGAGAGTGAGCCGGATCTCTCTGGAGAGAGTGAGCCGGATCTCTCTGGAGAGAGTGAGCTGGATCTCTCTGGAGAGAGTTATCTGGATCTCTCTGGAGAGAGTTAGCTGGATCTCTCTGGAGAGAGTTAGCTGGATCTCTCTGGAGAGAGTTAGCTGGATCTCTCTGGAGAGAGTTAGCTGGATCTCTCTGGAGAGAGTTAGCTGGATCTCTCTGGAGAGAGTTAGCTGGATCTCTCTGGAGAGAGTTAGCTGGATCTCTCTGGAGAGAGTTAGCTGGATCTCTCTGGAGAGAGTTAGCTGGATATTTCTGGAGAGAGTTAGCTGGATCTCTCTGGAGAGAGTTAGCTGGATCTCTCTGGAGAGAGTTAGCTGGATCTCTCTGGAGAGAGTTAGCTGGATCTCTCTGGAGAGAGTTAGCTGGATATTTCTGGAGAGAGTTAGCTGGATCTTTCTGGAGCGAGTTAGCTGGATCTCTCTGGAGAGAGTTAGCTGGATCTCTCTGGAGAGAGTTAGCTGGATCTCTCTGGAGAGAGTTAGCTGGATCTCTCTGGAGAGAGTGAGCTGGATCTCTCTGGAGAGAGTTAGCTGGATCTTTCTGGAGAGAGTTAGCTGGATCTCTCTGTAGAGAGTTAGCTGGATCTCTCTGGAGAGAGTTAGCTGGATCTCTCTGGAGAGAGTTAGCTGGATCTCTCTGGAGAGAGTTAGCTGGATCTCTCTGGAGAGAGTTAGCTGGATCTCTCTGGAGAGAGTTAGCTGGATCTCTCTGGAGAGTTAGCTGGATCTCTCTGGAGAGAGTTAGCTGGATATTTCTGGAGAGAGTTAGCTGGATATTTCTGGAGAGAGTTAGCTGGATCTCTCTGGAGAGAGTTAGCTGGATCTCTCTGGAGAGTTAGCTGGATCTCTCTGGAGAGAGTTAGCTGGATCTCTCTGGAGAGTTAGCTGGATCTCTCTGGAGAGAGTTAGCTGGATCTCTCTGGAGAGTTAGCTGGATCTCTCTGGAGAGAGTTAGCTGGATCTTTCTGGAGAGAGTTAGCTGGATCTTTCTGGAGAGAGTTAGCTGGATCTCTCTGGAGAGTTAGCTGGATCTCTCTGGAGAGAGTTAGCTGGATCTTTCTGGAGAGAGTTAGCTGGATATTTCTGGAGAGAGTTAGCTGGATCTCTCTGGAGAGAGTTAGTTGGATCTCTCTGGAGAGAGTTAGCTGGATCCCTCTGGAGAGAGTTAGCTGGATCTCTCTGGAGAGAGTTAGCTGGATCTTTCTGGAGAGAGTTAGCTGGATATTTCTGGAGAGAGTTAGCTGGATCTCTCTGGAGAGAGTTAGCTGGATATTTCTGGAGAGAGTTAGCTGGATCTCTCTGGAGAGAGTTAGCTGGATCTCTCTGGAGAGAGTTAGCTGGATCTTTCTGGAGAGAGTTAGCTGGATCTCTCTGGAGAGAGTTAGCTGGATCCTTCTGGAGAGAGTTAGCTGGATCTCTCTGGAGAGAGTTAGCTGGATCCTTCTGGAGGGAGTTAGCTGGATCTCTCTGGAGAGAGTTAGCTGGATCTCTCTGGAGAGAGTTAGCTGGATATTTCTGGAGAGAGTTAGCTGGATATTTCTGGAGAGAGTTAGCTGGATCTCTCTGGAGAGAGTTAGTTGGATCTCTCTGGAGAGAGTTAGCTGGATCCCTCTGGAGAGAGTTAGCTGGATCTCTCTGGAGAGAGTTAGCTGGATCTTTCTGGAGAGAGTTAGCTGGATATTTCTGGAGAGAGTTAGCTGGATCTCTCTGGAGAGAGTTAGCTGGATATTTCTGGAGAGAGTTAGCTGGATCTCTCTGGAGAGAGTTAGCTGGATCTCTCTGGAGAGAGTTAGCTGGATCTTTCTGGAGAGAGTTAGCTGGATCTCTCTGGAGAGAGTTAGCTGGATCCTTCTGGAGAGAGTTAGCTGGATCTCTCTGGAGAGAGTTAGCTGGATCCTTCTGGAGGGAGTTAGCTGGATCTCTCTGGAGAGAGTTAGCTGGATCTCTCTGGAGAGAGTTAGCTGGATATTTCTGGAGAGAGTTAGCTGGATCTCTCTGGAGAGAGTGAGCTGGATCTCTCTGGAGAGAGTTAGCTGGATCCTTCTGGAGGGAGTTAGCTGGATCTCTTCACTGGGCTGCTGGAATCAAAATCGAAACCAAACAGGAACCCCGGGACTATGAAAAAAACATTCTAGTCGGATCAGATTCAATCACCACCTGTTCCTGGGCAGAACACAGTCTTTTGAGCCAATTCATTGGCCTCCAACCAAATCAATCAAACCGAGTCCCAACCCATCTCTTTGTTACTGATGCCGGTTAGTCTGTTTAAACCAGCACAGCCTTCTGGATTCTTCCTACTTGAATGAAAGATACAGGCTGCACTGTCTTAAAGTCACAGGTCCATTAATCATCCATAGATCAAACATGCAACGGTAAAAATAAAAGAAAGGGGAAATAAGCAGGGAATAAATAGGAAGCGCCCTTGCATACCTCCCCCGCTAAAAGAATTAAACTTCAGGGCGCGGATGTTTCATTATGAGGTATACACAACATAAATCACGGACACATATCCATCATAAGAGTACAAGACCATAAGACATAGGAGCAGAATTAGGCCTCCAGCCCATTGAGTCTGCTCCGCCCATTCAATCATTTCTAAAAATAAATTTAGAGTACCCAATTCATTTTTTCCAATGAAGGGGCAATTTAGTGTGGCCAATCCACCTACCCTGCACATCTTTGTGTTGTGGGGCTGAAACCCACGCAAACACGGGGAGAATGTGCAAACTACACACGGACAGTGATTCAGAGCCGGGATCGAACCTGGGACCTCGGCGCCGTGAGGCAGCAATGCTAACCACTGCGCCACCGTGCTGCCCTTCCGCCATTCAAAATTGGCTGATATTTTTCTCATCCCCAGTCTCCTGCCTTCTCCCCATAACCTCAGATCCCCTTATTAATCAAGAACCTATCTATCTCTGTTTTAAAGACACTCAGTGATTTGGCCTCCACAGCCGTCTGCGGCAATGAGTTCCACAGATTCACCACCCTCTGGCTGAAGAAATTCCTCCTCATCTCTGTTTTAAAGGATCGTCCCTTTAGTCTGAGATGGTGTCCTCTGGTTCTAGTTTTTCCTACAAGTGGAAACATCCTCTCCACGTCCACTCTATCCAGGCCTCGCAGTAACCTGTGAGTTTCAATAAGATCCACCCGTATCCTTCTAAACTCCAATGAGTACAGACCCAGAGTCCTCAGCCGTTCCTCATACAACAAGCTGTTCATTCCAGGGATGATTCTTGTGAACCTCCTCTGGACCCTTTCCAAGGCCAGCACATCCTTCCTTAGATATGGGGCCCAAAACTGCTCACAATACTTCAAATGGGGTCTCACTAGAGCCTTATACAGCCTCAGAAGTACACCCGTGGTCTTGTATTCTAGCCCTCTTGACATGAATGCTAACATTGCATTTGCCAAATTAACTGCTGACTGAACCTGCACGGTAACCTTAACAGAATCGTGAACAAGGACTCCCAAGTCCCTTTGTGCTTCTGATTTCCTGAGCATTTCCCCATTTAGAAAATAGTCTATGCCTATATTCCTCCTTCCAAAGTGCATAACCTCACACTTTTCCACATTATATTTCATTTGCCACTTCATTGCCCATTTCCCTAGCCTGTCCAAATCCTTCTGCAGCCCCCATGCTTCCTCAATACTACCTGTCCCTCTACAGATCTTTGTATCATCTGCATCCTCAGTATACAAGTTCCCTTCACAGTCTCCAAATTGGTAACTAGTCAACCTTTAAACCTGTGACAAAGCATCCGCTATTACATTATCCTTTCCGGGAATGTGTACAATTTTGACATTGCACTGTTGCAATAATAAACGCCAACGGAATAATCGGGAGTTCCGGGTTTTAAACTTCTGGATGAAAGCAAGCAGATTATGGTCAGTTGATTGTCATTTTGGACATAGACATCAAAGTGCTGATGGGCTAGCAGCAAGGCTAAGACTTCTTTTTCAATGGTGGAATACTTTCTTCCGCCCGCACTTTGGGTTTTTTCAAAAAATATCCACTCACCTCTCTATTCTTGTGACATTGTCTTGTAGTAGCACTATCCCTACCCCTAGGTACACTGTCACTAGGGGGATGGGACGTAGGGGGGGGGGGGGGTGGAAACAGCTCTCCCTCTGTCACTTCAACTTGGTGAATTGACAAAGAGCAATCCAATCCCCCCAAAAAATTACAAAAAGAGGGTGAGGTATGGAAGACTTGAATGTCTGACCCTGTGAACTCAGAGGCTTGAGGAGGGGACGGAGGGTGTGTGGGGGAGGGGGTTGGGGAGGGTCATAATGATGCAATACGTGGGGTAAACTGGCATAACTTGTAAATTAATTTGATAAAGATATTGGTGGGGTGGCGGTATAAGGTTAATGCACATATGGGGTTATTATGGGGCAGGACACAGATCACCATTGCATAGTGATGTAAGAGAACATGTGTCCTGCACCGAGGGGCTTGTGTAGCGTTGGACAGAGACGCGTGTACAAACAAGCACGGAGACCGTTCCTAGAGTTTTACTGTACCTAACATCTAGTTACAGGTGATTAACTATCACTGACTGTTGAATTAGCTAGACTACATGTACCTTAATAAGAGCTGCTGAAATCTATACTCAACGGTGTACGAAAGAGAGAGAGAAAACAGGGAGAGTGAGAGACAGACACAGAGAGACACACACACAATGAGAGTCAACGAGAAAGAGTTAGAGAAAGACAGAGAGGCACAATGAGAGAGACAGAGAAAGAGACAGAGAGATAACGAGAGAGACATACACAATGAGAGACAGAGAGTGTGACAGAGAGAAAGAGAAAGACAGAGAGAGAGAAGGAGACAAACAGAGTGAGAGAGACAGAAAGAGAAAGAGATAGAGAGGGAGAAAGCGACAGTCATAGAGAGAAACACAATCAGAGAGTGAGCGTAAGCGAGATTGACCGGAGGAGACAGAGAAACAGAGTCAGCGAGAGAGACAAAGTGAGCCAGAGAAACAAAGAGATAGAGAGAGAGAGAGATAGGGAGAGGCAGAGATAGAAGGACAGAGGGAGGTAGAGACAGGGGTAGAGAGAGACAGAGAGAGGGAGACAGAGGAAGAGACAGACAGAAACACAGAGAGGTAGGCAGAGAGAGAGAGAGCGAAAACAGGGAACAAGGCAGAGAGAGATGGAGACAGAACACAGGGATCGAGACAGAGAGAGGTAGAGACAGAACAGATAGAGATAGAGAGAGGGAGAGATAGAGAGAGGTAGAGACAGAGAGAGGCAGAGAACAGGGAGAGACTGAGGGGGAGAGAAAGAGAAGTGAGTGAGGTGGAGACAGAGTGGGAGAGAGACTGAAAGGGTCTGAATCCTCTTAGTATCTCACAGAGTCTTTCTAATTTCAGTAACTATACAAGATTTCATCATCCAATCTATGGCAATTGCTACACGTTTAATGGGATAAATAGCAGCTACCAGTGGAAAACTTCAAAGACTGGTAAAGATCATGGTAAGGGATTAAAAATCAAGAGTAAAGCTCCCTCGACACTGTCCCCATCAAACACTCCCAGGACAGGTACAGCACGGGGTTAGATACTGAGTAAAGATCCCTCTACACTGTCCCCATCAAACACTCCCAGGATAGGGACATGCAGAGGGTTAGATACTGAGTAAAGATCCCTCTACACTGTCCCCATCAAACACTCCCAGGACAGGTACAGCACGGGGTGAGATACAGAGTAAAGCTCCCTCTACACTGTCCCCATCAAACACTCCCAGGACAGGTACAGCACGGGGTGAGATACAGAGTAAAGCTCCCTCTACACTGTCCCCATCAAACGCTCCCAGGACAGGTACAGCACGGGGTTAGATACAGAGTAAAGCTCCCTCTACACTGTCCCCATCAAACACTCACAGGACAGGTGGAGCACGGAGTTAGATTCAAAGTAAAGCTCCCTCTACACTGTCCCCCTCAAACACTCCCAGGACAGGTACAGCACGGGGTGAGATACAGAGTAAAGCTCCCTCTACATTGTCCACATCAAAACTCCCAGGACAGGTAGAGCATGGAGTAGGTACAGAGTAAAGCTCCCTCTACACTGTCCCCATCAAACACTCCCAGGACAGGTACAGCACGGGGTGAGATACAGAGTAAAGCTCCCTCTACACTGTCCCCATCAAACACTCGCAGGACAGGTACAGCACGGGGTTAGATACAGAGTAAAGCTCGCTCTACACTGTCCCCATCAAACACTCCCAGGACAGGTACAGCACGGGGTTAGATACAGAGTAAAGCTCCCTCTACACTGTCCCCATCAAACGCTCCCAGGACAGGTAGAGCATGGGGTTAGATACAGAGTAAAGCTCCCTCTACACTGTCCCCTTTAAACTCTCCCAGGACAGGTACAGCACGGGGTTAGATACAGAGTAAAGCTCCCTCTACACTGTCCCCATCAAACACTCCCAGGACAGGTACAGCACGGGGTGAGATACAGAGTAAAGCTCCCTCTACACTGTCCCCATCAAACACTCCCAGGACAGGTACAGCACAGGGTTAGATACAGAGTAAAGCTCCCTCTACACTGTCCCCATCAAACACTCCCAGGACAGGTGCAGCTCGGGGTTAGATACAGAGTAAAGCTCCCTCTACACTGTCCCCATCAAACACTCCCAGGACAGGTGCAGCTCGGGGTTAGATACAGAGTAAAGCTCCCTCTACACTGTCCCCATCAAACACTCCCAGGACAGGTACAGCATGGGGTTAGATACAGAGTAAAGCTCCCTCTACACTGTCCCCTTTAAACTCTCCCAGGACAGGTACAGCACGGGGTTAGATACAGAGTAAAGCTCCCTCTACACTGTCCCCATCAAACACTCCCAGGACAGGTACAGCACGGGGTTAGATACAGAGTAAAGCTCCCTCTACACTGTCCCCATCAAACACTCCCAGGACAGGTACAGCACGGAGTTAGATACAGAGTAAAGCTCCCGCTACACTGTCCCCATCAAACACTCCCAGGACAGGTACAGCACGGGGTTAGATACAGAGTAAAGCTCCCTCTACACTGTCCCCATCAAACACTCCCAGGACAGGTACAGCACGGAGTTAGATACAGAGTAAAGCTCCCTCGACACTGTCCCCATCAAACACTCCCAGGACAGGTACAGCACGGGGTTAGATACAGAGTAAAGCTCCCTCTACACTGTCCCCATCAAACACTCCCAGGACAGGTACCTGTAGTACAGGGGCCTTACAGTAATACCCTCGTATGCAGTATATACAATACAACAGTGGTGACTACCACATTCACCCCCTGTTAAAAAAGATTCCAGCGGTGGAGAGCTTTACTCTCTATCTAATCCTGTGCAGTTATTGTCCTGAAAACTATTTACATTCAGGTGTTTAACATTTTAAGGAAAAGTTTACAAATTCAGACGATCGGGCGCCTTGATCCGTCGTTGAGAGCGCCGCAGTTCTGGTGGCGATTTCGGCATTGGTTCGGTCGTCGGTGACCCCAGGAGCGTGTCAACCTCATCTTCATCCCCGGGTGGGACCAAGGGGAGGACGGATTGTCCTGGAGTGGGGGCTGTGGTGGGGTGCGCTGGGGGAAGGGAGGGTGGCACCGGGACAGAGAGGGGGGGGGGGGGAGGGGGGGACCCAGCTGGTGCCAGGTCCCTGAGGGAGACTGTGTCTTGGCGGCCGTCGGGGTACGCTACGTAGGCGTACCGTGGGTTTGCGTGAAGTAGCTGTACCCTCTCAACCAACGGGTCCGCCTTGTGTAGCCACACGTGCTTGCGGAGGAGAATGGGTCCTGGAGCTGCCAGCCACGTTGGGAGCGAAACCCCGGAGGTGGACTTCCTGGGGAAGGCAAAGAGACGTTCATGGGGGGTTTCGTTAGTCGCAGTGCACAGGAGCGACCGAATGGAGTGAAGGGCGTCGGGCAGGACCTCCTGCCAGCGGGAGGCCGGGAGAGTTCTCGACCGTAGTGCCAGCTGGACGGCCTTCCAGACCGTCCCATTCTCCCGCTCCACCTGCCCGTTTCCCCGGGGGTTGTAGCTGGTCGTCCTGCTCGAGGCAGTGCCCCTGTTGAGCAGGAACTGCCGCAGCTCATCGCTCATAAATGAGGATCCCCGGTTGCTGTGGACGTAGGCGGGGAAAACGAACAGAGCGAAGCTGGCGTTGAGGGCTTTGATGATGGTGGCAGACGTCATATCGGGGCATGGGACGGCGAAGGGGAATCTGGAATATTCGTCGACCACATTAAGAAAGTACGTGTTGCGGTTGGTGGAGGGGAGGGGCCCTTTGAAGTTCACGCTGAGGCGTTCAAATGGGCGGGAGGCTTTCACCAGGCATGCACGGTCTGGCCGGTAGAAGTGCGGTTTACACTCCGCGCAGACCTGGCAGTCTCTGGTGACAGCCCTGACTTCCTCGATGGAGTCGGGCAGATTGAGGGCCTTTATGAAGTGATAAAAGCGGGCGACCCCTGGGTGACAGAGATCGTCGTGCAGGGTCCGAAGTCGGTCCACTTGTGCGCTGGCGCATGTACCTCTGGATAGGGCATCGGGGGGTTCATTGAGCTTACCGGGGTGATACAAAATCTTGTAATTGTAAGTGGAGAGCTCGATCCTCCACCTCAAGCTCTTATCATTTTTGATCTTACCCCGTTGTGTGTTGTCGAACATGAAGGCAACCGACCGTTGATCAGTGAGGAGAGTGAATCTCCTGCCGTCTAGGTAATGCCTCCAATGCCGCACAACTTCAATGATGGCTTGGGCCTCCTTTTCGACAGAGGAGTGCCGAATTTCGGAGGCATTTGGGTGCGGGAAAAGAATGCCACGGGCCTGCCTGCCTGGTTGAGGGCAGCGGCTCGAGCGACGTCTGATGCATCGCGCTCCACTTGGAAGGGGAGTGTCTCGTCGACCGCGAGCATTGCTGCCTTGGCGATGTCGGCCTTGATACGGTTGAAGGCCTGGTGAGCCTCGGCCGTCATGGGAAAAACGGTGGAGTGAATGAGTGGGCGGGCCTTGTCCGCATAGTTAGGGACCCACTGGGCGTAGTACGAGAAGAAGCCCAGGCATTGTTTGAGGGCCTTCGGGCAGTGGGGAAGGGGGAGTTCCATGAGGGAGCGCATGCGATCTGGGTCAGGCCCTAGCACTCCGTTCTGGACCACATAGCCGAGGAGGGTTAATCGGTTCGTGCTAAACACGCACTTCTCCTTGTTGTAGGTTAGGTTGACGAGTTTGGCGGTGTGGAGAAATTTGGAAAGGTTAGCGTCGTGGTCCTGCTGATCGTGGCCGCAGATGGTGACGTTATCTAGGTACGGGAAGGTGGCCCGCAGTCCGTACCGGTCAACCATTCGGTCCATCTCCCGTTGGAAGACCGAGGCCCCGTTAGTGACGCCAAAGGGAACCCTAAGGAAGTGGTAAAGGCGGCCGTCCGCTTCAAACATGGTGTACGGGCGGTCGAGAAGACCCGGTACTGTGCAATCTGATTGACCATGTCAGATATGCGCGGGAGGGGGTACGCGTCGAGCTGCGTGTACCGATTGATGGTCTGACTGTAGTCAACGACCATACTGTTTTTCTCCCGAGTTTTCACAACTACCACTTGGGCTCTCCAGGGGCTGTTGCTGGCCTCGATAATACCTTCCCGCGGCAGCCGCTGGACCTCAGACCTGATGAAGGTCCTGTCCTGGGCGCTGTACCGTCTGCTCCTGGTGGCGACGGGTTTGCAATCCGGGGTGAGGTTTGCAAACAGAGAACACGGGTCGACCTTAAGATTCGTGAGACCGCAGACAGTAAGGGGTGGTAGGGGCCCGCCAAATTTCAGGGTTAGGCTCTGGAGGTTGCACTGGGAGTCCGGGCCGAGTAGCAAGGCAGCACAGAGGTTGGGGAGGACGCAGAGACGGAAGCCGCTGAACTCTACGCCCTGGACGGTGAGGGCAGCGGTGCAGTACCCCCGGATCGCCACGGAGTGGGATCCGGAGGCCAGGGAGATTTTCTGGTTAATGGGGTGTACCGTGAGGGAGCAGCGCCTTACCGTATCGGGGTGGATGAAGCTCTCAATGCTCCCAGAAGCGGGATATCTTGTGCCCGTCGACCTTCACTGTCGTCGACATGGTCGCGAGGTTGCGCGGTCGGGACTGGTCGATCGTGATGGAGGCGAGACGCGGCTGGTCAGCGGCGGTTGCAGGTGACGAGCGGCCTGATGAGGTGGTCGATGAGCAGGGGTCCTAAAGCGGCGAAGATGGCGGCGCCCACGGGCCTCACGGGTTGTGAGGCGAGCAAGATGGCGGCACCCACGGGCTGCACGTGTCCTGAGGCGAGCAAGATGACGAGCAAGATGGCGGCACCCACGGGCCACACGGGTTGTGAGGCGAGCAAGATGGCGGCACCCACGGGCTGCACGTGTCCTGAGGCGAGCAAGATGACGAGCAAGATGGCGGCACCCACGGGCCACACGGGTTGTGAGGCGAGCAAGATGGCAGCACCCACGGGCCACACGGGTTGTGAGGCGAGCAAGATGGCAGCACCCACGGGCCACACGGGTTGTGAGGCGAGCAAGATGGCAGCACCCACAGGCCGCACGGGTTGTGAGGCGAGCAAGATGGCAGCACCCACGGGCCACACGGGTTGTGAGGCGAGCAAGATGGCAGCACCCACAGGCCGCACGTGGGGGGTACAGGGACAATAGCGGCGATCGAGCGGGCCTGGCACACAGCAGCAAAATGTCCTTTCTTCCCGCCAGCCTTGCAGGGCGTACCCCGCCCCGGGCAGCGCTGCCGGGGGTGTTTTGTCAGTCCGCTGAAGTAGCACTTGGGTCCCCCGGGGTTGGTTGGCTGCCGCGTGGCGTAGGTCTGGGGTTGGCTGGGGGAGGTCGCCGATGGGGTCCACGGTGGGGTGTTCGCTGGCGGGGTCCACGATGCCCAGGAGGGGTGGGCCGTGCGGTCGGGGGCATACGCCTGTACGTTGCATGAGGCGACTGTGAGCGAGATCGCTAGTTTCTTTGTCGCCGCGAGGTCGAGGGTAGCCCCTTCTAAGAGGCGTGGCGGATGTCGGCCGACCCTATGCCCGTAACGGACGCATCTCTAACTAGCAGGTCAGAATGTTCAATGGCCGAAACGGCCTGGCAATCGCAGTCTCTCACCAGGGCGAGCAGGGCACGCCAGAAATCTTCCACAGACTCACCGGGGAGTTGATGCCGCGTGGACAGGAGGTGCCTGGCATAGATTTTGTTGGTCTGCTGAGTGTAGTTCTCCTTCAGTAGCGCCATGGCCTCAGCGTAGGTCGGCGCGTCCCGGATGAGGGGAAAGATATCGGAGCTCAGCCGCGTGTAAAGGATCTGGAGCTTCTGTGGCTCTGAGGGTGGGTCTGTCGCCGATCCGATGTAGGCTTCAAAGCAAGCTAGCCAATGTGCGAAGGCCGACTTGGCCTTGTCTGCTTGAGGATGCAGCTGCAGGCGATCCGGCGTGATGCGGAGATCCATCTTTGTAAAATCTCTGTGTAATAAATTGATGCACTATCAATTACGACGAGACGAGAGTAGAGAGTAATCGAGGCTTTATTACACAGAGATGTGTGGCCTCCCGCAGCTGCTGCCGAAATGGCTGCAGCTCAGAGAGCCCACACATTTATACTCCGCCTACTGGGCGGAGCCAACAGGCAGGGATCGACCCCCATACCTGTAGTACAGGAGCCTTACCGTAATACCCCTCGCATTCGGTATATACAATACAACAATGGTGACTACCACACACTGTCCACAACAAACACTCCCAGGACAATAACTACACAGGGTTAGATAGAGAGTAAAGCTCCCTGTACACTGTCCCATTCAAAAACTCCCAGGACCGGTACACCATGGAGTTAGATACAGAATAAAGCTCCCTCCACACTGTCCAAATCAAACATACCCAGGACAGGTACAGCATGGAGTTAGATACAGAGTAAAGGTCCCTCTGCACTGTCCCCATCAAACACTCCCAGGACAGGTACAGCACGGTGTTAGATACAGAGTCAAGCTCCCTCTACACTGCCCCATCAAACACTCCCAGGACAGGTACAGCACGCGGTTAGATACAGAGTAAAGCTCCCACTGCACTGTCCCCATCAAACACTCTCAGGACAGACACAGCACAGGATTATATACAGAGTAAAGCTCGCTTTACACTGTCCCCATCAAACTCCCCCAGGACAGGTACAGCACTGGGTTAGATACAGAATAAAGTTCCATCTGCACTGTCCCCATCAAACACTCCCAGGACAGGTACAACATGGAGTTAGATGCAGAATAAAGATCCATCCACACTGTCCAAATCAAACAGTACAACACGGGGTTAGATACAGTGTAAAGCACCCTCTACACCGTGTCCATCAAACACTCCCAGGACAGGTACAGCACGGGTTAGATACAGAGTAAATCCACCTCCACACTGTCCCCATCAAACACTCCCAGGACAGGTACAGCATGGGTTAGATACAGATTAAAGCTCCCTCCACACTGTCCAAATCAAACACACCCAGGACAGGTACAGCACGAGGTTGGATACAGAGTAAAGCTCCCTCTACATTGTCCCCATCAAACACTCCCAGGACAGGGACAGCACGGGGTTAGATACAGAGTCAAGCTCCCTCTACACTGTCCCCATCAAACACTCCCAGGACAGGTACAGCACGGGGTTAGACACAGAGTCAACTCCCTCTACACTGCTCCATCAAACACTCCCAGGACAGGTACAGCATGGGGTTAGATAAAGAGGCAAGATCCCTCTACACTGCCACTGCCCCATCAAACACTCCCAGGACAGGTACAGCACGGGGTTAGATACAGAGTAAAGCTCCCTCTACACTGTCCCCATCAAACACTCCCAGGACAGGTACAGCACAGGGTTAGATACAAAGTAAAGCTCCCTCTGCACTGTCCCCATCAAACACTCTCAGGACAGACACAGCACAGGATTAGATACAGAGTAAAGCTCCCTCTACACTGCCCCCATCAATCTCCCCCAGGACAGGTACAGCACAGGGTTAGATACAGAATAAAGTTCCATCTGCACTGTCCCCATCAAACACTCCCAGGAAAGGCACAACATGGAGTTAAATGCAGAATAAAGCTCCCTCCACACTGTCCAAATGAAACAGTTCAACACGGGGTTAGTTACAGAGTAAAGCTCCCTCTACACCGTGTCCATCAAACACTCCCAGGATAGGTACAGCACGGGTTAGATACAGATTAAAGCACCCTCCACACTGTCCAAATCAAACACACCCAGGACAGGCACAGCACGGGTTAGATACAGCGTAAAGCTCCCTCCACACTGTCCCCATCAAACACTCCCAGGACAGGTACAGCACGGGGTTAGATACAGAGTAAAGCTCCCTCCACACTGTCCAAATCAAACACTCCCAGGACAGGTACAGCACGGGGTTAGAGACAGAGTAAAGCTCCCTCTACACTGTCCCCATCAAACACTCCCAGGACAGGTACAGCACGGGGTTAGATACAGAGTAAATCTCTGCTCTCTATCTCCTCCCAGGTCTCTCCTTGCTATTGAAGACCGTACAGAATGATTATATTCCGCTACTGTCCACTGAGGCTGGGGCCCGGGTGATGGTCCATGAGCGCAACAAGTTCCCATTCATGGAGGATGGAGGTTTTGATATTCGACCTGGTGTGGAAACCTCGATTAGCATGAGAAAGGTCAGAAACTGAGCCCCGAGAAAGAGGGACGTTTTGCTCTTCGTCACTCTGTCTCTCCTTCTTCCTCTCTCTGTTTTGTTCTCTTTCCATCGGGCTCTCTCCCTCGGTCTCTGTCTCTCTCTCTCGATCTGTCTCCCTGCTCACTCTCTCTGCCCCTCTCTCTTTCCCTTTCTGTCTTTGTGATGTGCCATCAATGACCACGAGACAAAATGGTGAAACTATCGAGGCTTTATTGCACTGGATGTTCAGCCTCCTGCAGCTGGAACCAGAATGGAAGCAGCGCAGGGAAGCAGACACTTTTATACGTCGCCGGCTGGGAGGAGCCAGCAGGCTGGGATTTACAGTATTAACTGTAGTACAGTGGCAGTACCCTAATACACGTAGTATGTGACCAGTGGTGTTTACCACACTTTGTGTCCCTCTCTCTCTCACTGCCTCTCTCTCACTGTCTCTGTTTCTCTCTCTCTGTCACTCTCGCATGGCCTGTCTCTCTCTCTGCTTCTCTCTCTCTATCTCGCTCTCTCTCTCTCTCTCTCTCTCTCTCTGTCTCTATCTCCCTACATCTCTCTCTCTCTCTCTGTCTCTGTCTGTCTCTCGATCCATCTCTTTCGCAGTCTGTCTCTCTTGGACTGTCTCTCTCTCAGTCTGTATCTCTCGCGGTCTGCTTTTTCTCTTTCTGTCTCTCCCTCTCTCTCTAACAGTCTCTGTCTCTCTCTCTCTCTCTCATGGTCTCTGTCTCTCTCAGTCCATCTTTCTCTCTCTGTCAGTTTCTCTTCCTCTGTCTGTCTCTCTATGTCTCAATCTCTCTGTCTGTTACTCTCTGTCTCTCTCTAACTCTGTTTCCATGTCTCCCTCTATCTCTGTCCCTCTCACTCTATCCCTCTCTCTCTCCCATGGTCTGTCTCTCACTCTCTCGCACTTTCTCTGTCTCTCTCACTGTCTGTCTCTCTGTCTCTCTCTCTCTACCCACACCCACCAGTACAGCCCCAGAGGTAAGAGCTGCCTTCTTGAAAGTGAATCCGCGGAAAGCGACGGGCCCCGCCGGAGTCCCTGGGCGAGCACTCAGAGCCTGCACTGACCAGCTGGCGAGTGTACTCGAAGATATCTTCAACACCTCACTCCTCTGCTCCAAGGTCCCTACCTCCTTCAAGAAGACCACCATAATACCAGTACCAAAGAAGAACAAGGTAGCCTGTCTCAACGATAACCAACCGGTGGCCCTGACATCATAGAATCATAGAATTTACAGTGCAGAAGGAGGCCATTCGGCCCATCGAGTCTGCACCGGCTCTTGGAAAGAGCACCTGTTGCGAACTTTCTCCTTGGTTCAATTGCTCTGTTTTATTACCTTTGTTCTCGAGTCGCCAGGTATCTTTCTGATACCGCCACGAGGTTCAGGTCCGAGTAATGATTAATAACCCAATACACCGATTAGTAAGATTTAAATCAAAGCACATTTATTATACACAGTAATCGCTACTCATGCACAAATTCTACGTCTAAACTTCCATTTGCGGCGATGCTCAGCTAAGCCGCACATTTCGGCGGCTCCAGCTCTGACGGACATTCGGGCTCTTTTTGAGAGCCCCAACGGGAAATGTTTGTGACAAAACCCGGTGTGGGGTGAAGCAACAGGGAGTCCCCCCCAGTGTGCAAGAAAAAGATTGGTGGCAAATGCAGACGCATGAGGCGCTTCATAAGAAGTGCATCGAAAGAATTGAAGTCCTGGAAAATAGATCAAGGAGAAAGAACCTCCGGATCCTGCGTCTCCCCGAGGGAGTGGAAGGAGCTGACGGCGAGGCTTATGCGAGCACGATGCTACGCTCACTAATGGGAGCTGAGGCCCCCTTGGGCCCCTTAGAAGTGGAAGGGGCTCACCGGGTCCCTGCGAGGAGACCAAAGGCTGGAGAACCACCAAGGGCGATGGTCCTGCGATTTCACCGCTTCAACGACAGAGAAGTTGTTTTGAGCTGGGCCAAGAAGGTACGGAGTAGCAGATGGGAGAATGCGGTGATACGAGTGTATCAGGACTGGAGCGCGGAGGTGGCGAGAAAGAGAGCGAGTTTCAATCGAGCCAAGGAGGTGCTGCATAAGAAGAAAGTAAAGTTCGGGATGTTGCAGCCGGCGCGATTATGGGTCACGTACCAGGATAGACATTACTATTTTGAAACGTCGGAAGAAGCATAGGCCTTCATCCAAAAAGAGAAACTGGACCAGAACTGAGGGACTGATGTTGGAGGGGAAACGACAATGTTGATGTATAGAGATGTAAATTGGGGAAAGGGAGGTTCACTGTATCGGGATGGTCTTTGACGGGGGGGACACTGAGAAATGTGGGCGCCGGTGGGAGGGAAAAGAGACACAGTCGGGGGATGGGGAATGGGAACGGGGCTGTAGGGGGAGCTGCGCCATGGGGGGCGGGATGGTTCAAGGAAAGCGCGGGTCTTTTCCCGCGCTAGAGAGATGATGACGGGAAGATAGGCGCAAGGAGGATGGGAGTTCCACACACGGGGGGGTCAAGGAGAGAGCGGGAGAAGCTGGGGTCAGTTGAAGT
The DNA here is from genome assembly GCF_047496885.1 of Scyliorhinus torazame. Taxonomy (NCBI): domain Eukaryota; kingdom Metazoa; phylum Chordata; class Chondrichthyes; order Carcharhiniformes; family Scyliorhinidae; genus Scyliorhinus; species Scyliorhinus torazame. The sequence goes on along the minus strand of NC_092722.1, from coordinate 77,817,893 downwards.
CAGCTGACTTTCGGAAGCAATATGGGGGGAGTAACCATGCTAGATGGGGATCTAGCGGGGGGGGGGGGGCACAACTGGGTTGCTGCTGCTGGGATCGAAAGGGAGCTGGTAAGAGAAAAGGTGGTCGGGGCGGGAATGCGCCGCCTGGGGGACGGGTGGGTGCGCGGGACCGGGACATGGGACTGGCCCAGAGAGGGTGATGGTTAGTCGTCAGGGGAGGGGGGCCGGGCAGCCCCCCAATCCGGCTGAACGCGTGGAACGTGAGAGGCCTAAATGGGCCGATTAAGAGGGCCCGAGTGCTCGCGCACTTAAAGGGACTGAAGGCAGACGTGGCCATGCTTCAAGAGACGCATCTGAAGGTGGCGACCAGGTTAGGTTAAGGAAAGGATGGGTGGGACAGGTGTTCCACTCAGGGCTGGATGCAAAGAATAGAGGGGTGGCCATATTGGTGGGGAAACAGGTGTCGTTCGAGGCTAGGAGCATTGTAGCGGACAGCGGGGGCAGGTATGTGATGGTGAGTGGCAGACTGCAGGGAATGGAGGTCGTGCTGGTCAACGTATATGCCCCGAACTGGGATGATGCGGGATTTATGAAGCGGATGCTGGGACGTATCCCGGACCTGGAGGTAGGAAACCTGGTAATGGGGGGGGGGACTACAACACCGTGCTAGACCCAGGGTTAGATAGATCTAGATCCAGGACCGGAAGAAGGCCGGCAGCGGCCAAGGTGCTTAGGGAGTTTATGGACCAGATGGGGGGAGTGGATCCGTGGAGATTTGCTAGGCCGCTGGCCAAAGAGTTCTCCTTTTTCTCCCACGTCCATAAGGTATACTCCCGGATAGATTTCTTCGTTCTGGGAAGGTCACTGATTTCGAGGGTGGAAGGAACGGAGTACTCGGCCATAGCTGTTTCAGACCATGCCCCACATTGGGTGGATCTGGAACTAGGAGAGGAGAGGGAGCAGCATCCACTCTGGCGACTGGATGTGGGATGATTGGCGGATGAGGGAGTCTGCGGAAGGGTGCGGGGATGTATCGAAAGGTACCTGGAGGCCAATGATGATGGGGAGGTCCGAGTGGGGGTAGTATGGGAAGCGCTGAAGGCAGTGGTCAGGGGAGAGTTGATCTCCATCAGGGCTCACAAGGGGAAAACAGAGGCCACAGAAAGGGAAAGATTACTGGGGGAGATTTTGAGTGTGGATAAAAGACATGCGGAGGCCCCGGACGAAGGACTATATAGGGAGAGGCGACGACTCCAGACGGAGTTCGACCTGCTGACCACAGGGAGGGCAGAGGCACAGTGGAGGAAGGCACAGGGGATGAGATATGAATATGGGGAAAAGGCGAGTCGCCTGTTGGCCCACCAGCTTCGTAAGAGGACAGCGGCGAGGGAAATAGGAGGAGTTAGGGATGAAACGGGAACTACGATGTGGAGAGCAGGGAAGGTAAATGAGGTGTTTAAGACCGTTTACGAGAGGTTATATAGGTCCCAACCCCCGGAGGGAAAAGAGGGGATGCAGCGGTTTCTGGACCAACTAAGGTTCCCGAGGGTGGAGGAGGAGGAGGTGGCAGGCCTGGGGGCGCCAATTGGGGTGGATGAGGTGACCAAAGGGCTGGGGAACATGCAGGCAGGGAAGGCCCCGGGACCTGACGGGTTCCCGGTGGAATTTTACAGGAAATACGTGGACTTGTTGGCCCCGCTGCTGGTAAGAACCTTTAACGAGTCCAGAGAAGGAAGGACTCTACCCCCGACAATGTCGGAGGCGGCGATATCACTAATCCTGAAGCGAGATAAAGATCCGCTGCAATGCGGGTCTTATAGGCCTATCTCGCTCCTGAATGTGGACGCCAAGTTGCTGGCAAAAGTGCTGACAATGAGGATAGGGGATTGTGTCCCGGGGGTGGTGCACGAAGATCAGACAGGGTTCGTAAAGGGGAGACAATTGAATGTCAACGTGCGACGGCTATTGGGGGGTGATAATGATGCCCCCAGCAGATGGGGAGGCAGAGATAGTGGCGACAATGGATGCAAAGAAGGCATTTGATAGGGTAGAGTGGGAGTATTTATGGGAGGTGCTGAGGAGGTTTGGGTTCAGGGAGGGGTTTGTCAGCTGGGTTAAACTGCTCTATGGGACCCCAATGGCAAGTGTAGTCACAAATCGGCAAAGATCGGAGTATTTTCAGTTACATAGGGGAACATTACTGTCCCCATTACTGTTCGCGCTGGCAATTGAACCACTGGCCATAGCGCTGAGAGACTCCAGGAAATGGAGAGGGGTGGTTAGAGGGGGAGAGGAACACCGAGTGTCACTCTACGCAGATGACCTACTGCTGTATGTGGCGGATCCAGTGGGGGGGGATGACAGAGGTTATGCAGATATTGAGGGAGTTTGGAGATTTCTCGGGATATAGGCTTAACATGGGGAAGAGTGAGCTTTTTGTGATACACCCTGGGGACCAGAGTAGAGGGATAGATGGCCTGCCGCTAAGGAGAGTGGAAAGAAACTTCCGAGACCTGGGGATTCAGATCGCTAGGAGCTGGGGAACCTTCCACAGACTCAATCTGACTCGGCTGGTGGAGCAAATGGAAGAGGATTTCAAAAGGTGGGACATGCAGCCGCTGTCACTGGCGGGCAGAGTGCAGGCGATTAAGATGATGGTCCCCCCGAGGTTCCTATTTGTGTTTCAATGTCTCCCTATATTGATCACTAAGGCCTTTTTCAAAAAAATAGATAGGAGCATCATGAGCTTCGCGTGGGCAGGGAAGGCCCCGAGGGTAAGGAGGGGGTTCCTGCAACGTAGCAGGGACAGAGGGGGACTGCCGTTGCCGAATTTGTGCGACTATTACTGGGCCGCCAATGTGGAGATGATCCGCAAGTGGATGATAGAGGGAGAGGGGGCGGCGTGGAAAAGGCTGGAGATGGCGTCCTGTAAAGGAACGAGCTTAAAAGCGCTGGTGACGGCGCCACTACCGCTCTCCCCGAAAAGGTTTACCACAAACCCAGTGGTGGCGGCAACATTAAGTATCTGGGGGCAATGGAGGCGACAGAAGGGTGTATTGGGAGCCTCGGTGTGGTCCCCGATCAGGAACAACCATAGGTTTGTCCCAGGAAGGCTGGACGGAGGGTTCCAGAGTTGGCACCGGGCAGGAATTAGGAGAGTGGGAGACTTATTTATAGATGGGACGTTTGCGAGCTTGGGAGCGCGAGAGGAAAAGTATGAGCTGCCTCCGGGGAATATCTTTAGGTATATGCAGGTGAGGGCATTCACGAGACAACAGGTGAGGGAATTTCCGCTGCTCCCGACACAGGGAATCCAGGATAGAGTGCTTTCGGGGGGGTGGGTCGGGGAGGGCAAAGTGTCCGAAATATACCGGGAGATGAGAGAAGAGGGGGAGGAGCTGGTAGAAGAGCTGAAAGGAAAATGGGAAGAAGAGCTCGGGGAGGAGATTGAGGAGGGTTTGTGGGCTGATGCCCTAAGTAGGGTAAATTCCTCTTCCTCGTGTGCCAGGCTTAGCCTGGTCCAATTCAAGGTGCTACATAGAGCACACATAACGGGAGCTAGGTTGAGCAGGTTCTTCGGAGTGGAGGACAGGTGCGGGAGGTGCGGGAGGTGCGGGGGAAGCCCGGCAAACCACACACACATGTTTTGGTCGTGTCCAGCATTGGAGGAGTACTGGAGGGGAGTGGCAAGAGTGATCTCAAAGGTGGTGAAGGTCCGGGTCACGCCAAGCTGGGGGTTAGCTATATTTGGGGTAGCAGATGAGCCGGGAGTGCAGGAGGCGAAAGAGGCCAATATTGTGGCCTTTGCGTCCCTAGTAGCCCGGCGTAGGATTTTACTCATGTGGAAGGAAGCGAAACCCCCCGGCGTGGAGGCCTGAATAAACGATATGGCGGGGTTCATAAAACTGGAACGGATGAAGTTTGCGCTGAGAGGATCGGCTCAGGGGTTCACCAGGCGGTGGCAACCGTTCCTCGACTATCTAGCAGAACGTTAGGGGGAAAATAGAAAGCCAGCAGCAGCAGCCCAGAAAGAGAGGAGGGGGGGGGGAGGAAAGGGGGGGGTAAATTGTTTTTGTTCTAGATGGGGTGGAGGGGCGGGGGGGGGGAGCACTATTTCGTGTTACTTTGTTAGTTCACTACTTTATTTAAACCATGTTATCTATTAGTTATTGTGTTACCGTTTTTGTTGATTTATAAGGAGGAATAATTGTGTTTGGAAACTTTTTTTAAAAACAATTCTACGTCTAAGCTACTTCTACAACTACCAGGCCTATATTTAACTTCGGACTGGCCCACCAGGTCAGGGGAACAAATAGCCTTTCGTTCGGGTTCTGAGCCTGCGGGATTCGAATTTGGTACGGATTGGTCGCACCTATCTCGTAGCGAGCGTTGAATTAAGACTTACGGGCTTTCGGCGATCACTGCACCGGTCACGGTCAATGTTGGTTCGTGTTGCTGGGTGACCCGGGCAGGACGCAGAGGTGAAGAGAGCGATTTGAACTTGGGGCTCAACTCTTGTAGTCCCCAGGGGCTTCCCGCCTTTCGGGGCGGACCCTGTACCTGGTCCCAAGTGATTAGACATTGTCCCAATCGCTTGGTTCGATTTTCTCCAATACTGGAGCGGTTCCCTGATCGATGGGCGGTCTTGAGCTGCTCGTTCACCCCCTTTGTGTTGGCTCCTGCTGGCGCCGAGGAGTCTGGCTTTGCTTTGTGTGTCCAAAATGTTACTTATTGTTCCCGGGGATTGCTCATCAGTATGCAGATGGCTGCTACTTTGTTATGCTGATGGTCGCTGGTATCGATGTTGTCTGGTTTTTGCAGAGTTCAATACACAGCAAACCTGCAGCTGCTGGTTTCTGTCTATGTTGGCTGACTTTCCCATCAGCCTTTGCCGTTCGCCATTTTAAATCGGGAGTTGGCCAATTTAGGTGGCTACACACCCTACCCAAGATCCACACCTCCACCCGATCCCCATAACCCAGTAACCCACCCAACACTAGGGGCAATTTCGGACACTATGGGCAATTTAGCATGGCCAATCCACCTAACCCGCACACCTTTGGACTGTGGGAGGAAACCGGAGCACCCGCAGGAAACCCACGCACACACAGGGAGGATGTGCAGACTCCGCACAGACAGTGACCCAAGCCAGAATCGAACCTGGGACCCTGGAACTGTGAAGCAATTGTGCTATCCACAATGCTACCGTGCTGCTCTGTTATCATCACAGTTATCATAGAATTTACAGTGCAGAAGGAGGCCATTCAGCCCATCGAGTCTGCACCGGCTCCTGGAAAGAGCCCCCCACCCAAGGTCAACACCGCCACCCCATCCCCACAACCCAGCAATCCCACCCAACACTAAGGGCAATTTTGGACACTAAGGGCAATTTATCATGGCCAATCCACCTAACCTGCACATCTTTGGACTGTGGGAGGAAACCGGAGCACCCGGAGGAAACCCACGCACACACGGGGAGGATGTGCAGACTCCGCACAGACAGTGACCCAAGCCAGAATCGAACCTGGGACCCTGGAGCTGTGAAGCAATTGTGCTATCCACAAGGCTACCGTGCTGCCCGTCATGAAATGCTTTGAGCGGCTAGTCATGAGACGGATCAACGCCAGCCTCCCAGACGGTCTCGATCCACTGCAGTTTGCCTATTACCGCAACCGATCCACAGCAGATGCTATGTCCCTGGCACTACAATCAACACTCGAACACCTCGACAACAAGGACACCTATGTCAGGCTGCTGTTCATAAGACTACAGCTCCGCCTTCAACATCATTATCCCGACATGACTAATAACCAAACTCTGCAATCTTGGACTTGACCCCTCCCTGTGCAGCTGGATCCTCGACTTCCGCACCAACAGACCGCAATCTGTCCGGATAGGTAACAGCATCTCCTCCATAATGGTCCTCAACACCGGGGCCCCGCAAGGATGTGTGCTCAGTCCTCTACTGTACTCTCTATACGCACATGACTGTGTGGCAAGATTTAACTCCAACTCAATCTTTACGTTTGCGGATGATACAGCTCTGGTGGGTCATATCTCAAACAACGACGAATCAGACTACAGGAGGGAGATAAATCACTTGGTTGCACCGAAAACAACCTCTCTCTAAATGTTGGAAAGACCGAGGAACTGATCATCGACTTCAGGAAGCGTAGTAGGACACATGCCCCTATCTACTAAATGGCTCCGATGCGGAGATGGTCGATAGGTTTAAATTGCTGAAGGGCAGCGCGGTGGCGCAGTGGTTAGCACTGCAGTCTCACGGTGCTGAGGTCCCAGGTTTGATCCCGGCGCTGGGTCACAGTCCGTGTGGAGTTTGCACATTCTCCCCGTGTTTGTGTGGGTTTCGCCCCCTGTGGTAGTATGTATTGGGGGTCATGTGGGACTGGAAGCCCTAATGTCATTGGCTGACATTGGACGACCAGCTACAACCCCTGGGGGAACGGGCAAGTAGAAAGGGAGAACGGCACGGTCTGGAAGGCCGTCCTACTGGCCCTACGGTCCAGGGACCTCCCAGTTTCACGGTGGCAGGAGGTCCTCCCGGACGCTCTCCATTCCATCCGGTCGTTATTATGTACGAGCACTAATCAAACGCCACATGAGCGTCTCCTTGTCTTCCCTAGGAGGTCCTCCTCTGGAACGTCGCTGCCGACCTGGCTGGCGGCCCCAGGACCCATCCTGCTCCGAAAGCATGTACGGGCACATAAGGCGGACCCGTTGGTCAAAAGGGTTCACCTCCTCCACGCGAACCCCCAGTACGCCTACGTGGAGTACCCTGACGGCCGACAGGACACGGTCTCCCTGCGGGATCTGGCGCCCGCCGGCAACACGCACACCCCCCCGACACCATCAACCCAACCCCCCCTTCCTGCCACCGCCGCACCCCGCGACCGCCCCCTTCCCAGGAGGATCAGTCCTCCTCCCAGGCCCGACCAGGAATAAAGCCCAAGCTGAAACCGTAAGGCTCCCGGAGACGACAACACCGATACAAGCACCACCACCACCACCGGGGCCGAGGCGATCGACACGGACGACCAGACCGCCCGACCGACTCGTGGCGTCGATGTAAAACAAATATGGACTGTTCACAAGAACATTTTGCTTTTCTTCCTATACCCTCTGTAAATAGTTGCAACAGGACAAAATTGTCCAATACTGTATTGCCATGTGAATGTTTTATCCTCCCAGGACCAGCCCTGTAAACCCTTACCACCATACGAAGCATCACCCCGCCGGGTTCATTTTTGACAAGGGGTGAATGTGGTAGTATGTATTGGGGGTCATGTGGGACTGGAAGCCCTAATGTCATTGGCTGACAGATCCCGGGTCCTGGTTGGCCGTTGACCTCAAGCTCCGCCCTGAAGGCGGAGTATAAGAAGCCGGAGTCTTCCCCCGCAGGCCAGTTACTATCGAGCTGCGGGGGAACAGACACGCTTAATAAAGCCTCATCGACTTCACTCTATTCGTCTCATGGAGTCTTTGTGCGCTACAATTTATTAAGCGTGCCTAAAAAAAAGGACTATGGAGCTCAGGATCATTCCGGAATGCCTGAGGATCAGCCCCCACGCAGTGAACGCGGCAGCAGCCTTCAAGCACTGGCAAACTTGCTTCGAGGCCTACATCAGAACGACCACCGGCCGGGTCACAGAAGACCAAAAACTGCAGGTCCTGCACTCGAGGGTGAGCACGGAGATTTTCTCCCTCATCGAAGACTCGGACGATTTCCAGACGGCGTTCGCAGCACTGAAAAGACTCTACGTTTGCCCAGTTAACCAAATCTACGCTCGCTACCAGCTCGCGACGAGACGGCAAGCTCCCGGAGAATCGATGGACAAGTTCTACGCCGCGCTGCTGATTTTGGGACGAGCCTGCAGCTGCCCGTCGGTGAACGCAAACGAACACACCGTCATGTTAATGCGCGATGCTTTTGTGGCAGGTATGCAATCCTCCCAAATCCACCAAAGACTTCTAGAAAAAGAGTCGCTAGGACTCTCAGAGGCACGGGCCCTAGCAGCCTCCTTAGACGTGGCCGCGCGTAATACCCGCGCCTACGGCCCCGACCGCGCGGCAACCCATTGGGCCCCGTACGTACCCGTCGCGGCAAACCCCCTACCCCCCCACAGGCTTGCGCGGTGCAAACGCCGAGTCGCACCGGGGGCGCCCGCTGTTATTTCTGCGGCCAGGCGAAACACCCCCGGCAGCGCTGTCCGGCCCGCGCAGCCATCTGCAAAAGCTGCGGGAAAAAGGGCCACTATGCGGTTGTGTGCCGGTCCCACGAGGTCGCCGCTGTCCCGGGAGCACAGGGAGCCCTGCAAGCAGTTTACGCGCCCCAACCCCCCCAGCACGCCATGTGCGACCCGCAGGCGCAGCCGCTCTGGGTCCCGACCACCGCGGTCCCGGGAGAACTGGGAGCCCTGCATGCCGCCTACGCCCCCCCAACCCCCCTCCCCGCAGCCCATGTATGACCCGCCGCCGGCGCTACCGCTTTGGGTCCCGGCCAACACTCCCCACGGAGAGGAGGGAGTTTTCCGCGTCCCTAACGCCACCCTAACCCCCACCGCGCGCCCCACGCCTGACCCGCCGGTGCCGCCGACCTGGGCCCCGACCACCGCTGTCCCCGGTGAGGGAGATCCGCGCGGTCCTAGCGCTCGCGGCCCCACGCCTGACCCGCCGGCGCCGCCGACTTGGGCCCCGACCACCGCTGTCCCCGGTGAGGGAGCTCCGCGCGGTCCTAGCGCTCGCGGTCCTAGCGCTCGCGGTGAGGGAGCTCCGCGCGGTCCTCGCGGTCCTAGCGCTCGCGGTCCTAGCGCTCCCGAGCCCCCCCAGCACACCATGTGCGACCCGCAGACGCCGCCATTTTGGGTCCCGGCCACCACGAGGGGAGGAGGGGCGCCGCCATCTTGGACCGCCCCAGCCACGTGCGATGTATGGGGGCGGCCATTTTGTTCATCCCTGACGCCATCTTGGACGGCAACAACGGACCCCACTCCACTACTACAACCACGGCTCGCTTCGATTACGCTCGATCAGGCTCGGACCCGGACACTCCAGACGACGACGACAATGGTACTAATAAACGGCCACGAGACGCCATGCCTAGTCGACTCCGGGAGCACGGAAAGCTTTATACACCCCGACACGGTAAGACGCTGTTCCTTAACCACCTATCCCAGCGCACAAAAGATTTGCCTAGCTGCAGGATCCCACTCCGTACAGATCCAGGGATTCTGCATAGTTACCCTAACGGTGCAGGGGAGGGAGTTCAAAAACTACAAACTAAACGTCCTTCCCCAACTCTGTGCCCCCACCTTGCTGGGATTAGATTTCCAATGCAATCTACAGAGCCTTACGTTCAAATTCGGCGGCCTCATACCCCCACTCACTATCTGCGGCCTCGCTACCCTCAAGGTGCAACCCCCGTCCTTGTTTGCGAACCTCACCCCGGATTGCAAACCCGTCGCCACTAGGAGCAGACGGTACAGCGCCCAGGACCGGACCTTCATTCGGTCCGAAGTCCAGCGGCTACTAAAGGAGGGCATAATCCAGGCCAGCAATAGTCCCTGGAGAGCACAGGTGGTAGTAGTGAAGACAGGGGAGAAACAAAGGATGGTCATTGACTATAGCCAGACCATCAACAGGTACACACAACTAGACGCGTACCCTCTCCCCCGCATATCCGACATGGTCAATCGGATTGCCCAGTATAAAGTCTTCTCCACCGTGGACCTCAAGTCCGCCTACCATCAGCCCCCCATCCGCCCAAGTGACCGCAAGTACACAGCCTTCGAGACAGACGGGCGATTATACCATTTCCTACGGGTCCCTTTTGGCGTCACAAACGGGGTCTCGGTCTTCCAACGGGAGATGGACCGAATGGTTGATCAACATGGGTTGCGGGCCACGTTCCCGTATCTCGACAATGTAACCATCTGCGGCCACGATCAGCAGGACCACGACGCCAACCTCCAAAAATTCCTCCAGACCGCCAAAGCCTTGAACCTCACGTACAACGAGGACAAGTGCGTTTTTAGCACCGACCGGCTAGCCATTCTGGGCTACGTAGTGCGCAATGGGATAATAGGCCCCGACCCCGAACGTATGCGCGCACTCATGGAATTTCCCCTCCCGCACTGCCCAAAAGCCCTGAAACGCTGCTTGGGGTTCTTTTCATACTACGCCCAGTGGGTCCCCCAGTACGCAGACAAGGCCCGCCCCCTAATACAGACCACGACCTTCCCTCTGTCGACAGAGGCTTGCCAGGCCTTCAGCCGCATCAAAGCGGATATCGCAAAGGCCACGATGCACGCCATCGACGAGTCCCTCCCCTTCCAGGTCGAGAGCGACGCCTCCGACGTAGTTCTAGCGGCCACCCTTAACCAAGCGGGCAGACCCGTTGCCTTTTTCTCCCGGACCCTCCACGCCTCAGAAATCCGCCACTCTTCAGTAGAAAAGGAAGCCCAAGCCATAGTGAAAGCTGTGCGACATTGGAAGCATTACCTGGCCGGCAGGAGATTCACTCTCCTCACGGACCAACGGTCGGTAGCCTTCATGTTCGATAATGCACAGCGGGGCAAAATCAAAAACGACAAGATCTTAAGGTGGAGGATCGAGCTCTCCACCTTCAACTATGAGATTTTGTATCGTCCCGGAAAGCTGAACGAGCCGTCCGATGCCCTATCCCGCGGCACATGTGCCAACGCACAAATTAACCGCCTCCAAACCCTCCACGAGGACCTCTGCCACCCGGGGGTCACTCGGTTTTACCACTTCATCAAGCCCCGCAATCTCCCATACTCTTTAGAGGAGGTCCGTACAGTCACAAGGGACTGCCACATCTGCGCGGAATGCAAGCCGCATTTTTTCAGGCCAGATGGAGCGCACCTGATTAAGGCTTCCCGCCCCTTTGAACGCCTCAGTCTCGATTTCAAAGGGCCCCTCCCCTCCACCGACCGCAACGCATATTTTCTTAATGTAGTGGACGAATACTCCCGCTTCCCTTTTGCCATTCCCTGTTCTGACATGACCGCGGCCACAGTCATTAGAGCACTGAACAGCATCTTCACACTGTTCGGTTACCCCGCATACGTCCACAGCGACAGGGGGTCCTCTTTCATGAGTGACGAGCTGCGCCAGTTCCTGCTCAGCAAGGGCATAGCCTCAAGCAGGACGACCAGCTACAACCCCTGGGGGAACGGGCAAGTAGAAAGGGAGAACGGCACGGTCTGGAAGGCCGTCCTACTGGCCCTACGGTCCAGGGACCTCCCAGTTTCACGGTGGCAGGAGGTCCTCCCGGACGCTCTCCATTCCATCCGGTCGTTATTATGTACGAGCACTAATCAAACGCCACATGAGCGTCTCCTTGTCTTCCCTAGGAGGTCCTCCTCTGGAACGTCGCTGCCGACCTGGCTGGCGGCCCCAGGACCCATCCTGCTCCGAAAGCATGTACGGGCACATAAGGCGGACCCGTTGGTCAAAAGGGTTCACCTCCTCCACGCGAACCCCCAGTACGCCTACGTGGAGTACCCTGACGGCCGACAGGACACGGTCTCCCTGCGGGATCTGGTGCCCGCCGGCAACACGCACACCCCCCCGACACCATCAACCCAACCCCCCCTTCCTGCCACCGCCGCACCCCGCGACCGCCCCCTTCCCAGGAGGATCAGTCCTCCTCCCAGGCCCGACCAGGAATAAAGCCCAAGCTGAAACCGTAAGGCTCCCGGAGACGACAACACCGATACAAGCACCACCACCACCACCGGGGCCGAGGCGATCGACACGGATGACCAGACCGCCCGACCGACTCGTGGCGTCGATGTAAAACAAATATGGACTGTTCACAAGAACATTTTGCTTTTCTTCCTATACCCTCTGTAAATAGTTGCAACAGGACAAAATTGTCCAATACTGTATTGCCATGTGAATGTTTTATCCTCCCAGGACCAGCCCTGTAAACCCTTACCACCATACGAAGCATCACCCCGCCGGGTTCATTTTTGACAAGGGGTGAATGTGGTAGTATGTATTGGGGGTCATGTGGGACTGGAAGCCCTAATGTCATTGGCTGACAGATCCCGGGTCCTGGTTGGCCGTTGACCTCAAGCTCCGCCCTGAAGGCGGAGTATAAGAAGCCGGAGTCTTCCCCCGCAGGCCAGTTACTATCGAGCTGCGGGGGAACAGACACGCTTAATAAAGCCTCATCGACTTCACTCTATTCGTCTCATGGAGTCTTTGTGCGCTACACCCCCACAACCCAAAGATGTGCAGGGTAGGTGGATTGGCTATGCTAAATTGCCCTTTCATTGGAAATAGTGAATTGGGTACTCTAAAAATTTTTTTTTAAAGCTTTAAGTTCCTGGGGGTCACCATCACCAACAGTCTGTCCTGGTCCACTCACGTTGATGCAACAGGCAAGAAAACCCAACAACGTCTCCCGCTACCTCAGGAAGCAGACAAATATTATCAGAGACCCCTCCCACACAGGCATTGCCTTCTTCCAGACCCTTCCATCAGGCAGAAGATACAGAAGTCTGAAGACCCGCACATCCAGACATAGGAACAGTTTCTTCCCCACAGCTACAAGATTCCTCAACGACTCTCCCTTGGACTGATCTATTCTCTGTAAGAACACTATTCACGATGCCCTATGTGCACTTGCTCATGTATTTGCTTTGTTTGGCCCTTGTTCCGCACTGTAACCAATCACTATTTGTTGATGTACTTTGTCTACCGTGTGCGTACTGTGTACGTCCCCTTGGCCGCAGAAAAATATTTTGCTCTGTACTTCAGTACATGTGAAAATCAATCAATCTATGTCTTTCTCTTTCTTATCTGTATCTCTGTCCAGCCCTCTGTCTCTATCTCTCTCACTCTCTCTGTTCCTGTCTCTCTCTCTGTGTCTCTCTCTCTGTATCTCATCATCCTCTCTCTCTTGGTCTGTCTGTCTCTGTCTCTTGCTCTCTCTCCCTATGTCTCACTGCCTTTCTCTCTCTCACTCTGTTGGCCACTCTCTGTCGGTCTCTCTCTCTATCGCGGTCTGTCTCTCGCGGTCTGTCTCTCGTGGTCTGTCTCTCATGGTGTGTTTTCTCTCTTTGTCCCACTCACTCACTCTGTCATTCTCTGTCTGTCTACCTGTCTCTCTCTCTGTCCCTCTCTGTCTGTGTGTGTGTCTCTCTTTCTCTGAGGTCTGTCTCACTTGTGGTGATATTATCTGTAGACAATATTGTATACAGTTGGTGATGTGACCTCCAACCAGCAGGGACGGACACTGACCAGGCGATCATGTCCATGGACATCCTAGTTAAATCTGTTTACATTGTTTATGCATATCACAAATGTATAAAGTAAAGATAGTAATCATGTTTGTATACAAACATCAATGCCTCTTAAGGAAGGGGGATGTGGTGATATTGCCTGTAGACAATATTGTATACAGTTGGTGCGACCTCCAACCAGCAGGTGGCGGTACAGATCTACCATGCGTCTTGAGACAGTGGTCATGTGACAAAGCACTCTCATCAGAAGGTTGTAAGACGTACATGAGGACAGTCGTGCATAGGTGCAGTTCCAGGGGATTCTAAAGAAACTATGATAACTTGCTCTGTATCTGATCGTTACCTTACCACGTGTATATTAATAAAATTCCTGGTTTGGACAAGTCACCAGCAGTACTATAGATTCCTTGCTAGACAACGAACACCAAACACATCTCTCTGTCCCATTATCATTCTCACTATCTCTCTCTCACTCTGTCTGTCTCTCACTCTCTCCTTGGCTCGCTCTCTCCCTGCCTCTTGTTTTGTCTGTCTGTCTGTCTCTCTCCCTCTCTTGGTCCATCTCTTGGCCTGCCTCTCTCTAACTCTCTCTGTCCATCTTTCTGTCTCTCTCACTCTCTTTGGGCTGGATTCTCCGCCGGCGAGATGCTCCTTTTTGCCGGCAGCCCGGGGGAGTTTCCCGACGGTGTGGGGCTGCCCCACAACGGGAAACCCCATTGACCGGCCGGCGTAACGGAGCATCCCGCCGGCGGAGAATCCAGCTCCTTGTCTCTCTCTTTCTCTCTCTCTCTCTTCTCCGTCTGTCTCTCTCTCTCTCTTTTGTCCCTCTCTCTCTCTGTCTCTCTCACCCCGTGTCTCACTCTGTCTCTCTCTCGCTCGGTCAGTCATTTTGAAGGTGGGGTTCTCCTCCGCTGGGATCACTCACTGCGTCCTGTTCTGTGTTTCAGGAGGAGGTCAGGCGCCTTGGCGGAGATTACAGCGACTGTACCCAGGATGGAAGCGAGATCGGGGTGCAGAACCTCTATAGGTCCGACTATACCCAGCAGGTAAACCGGGGCTGGGGGGGGGGCAACGGGGAAATTAGTCCCAAGATAGGCTGAGCCGTTCTTCAGCCCAGACCCGGAACCGCGCCTTGTTGACATATGGATGTAGGACGCAGGCACTCAGGCCTGTTCCTGAGGCCTCTGACCCAGGCTCTTTCCCCTACCCTTCCACCCCAGTTTGGACTTTTTTTCTCCCTATCACTGTCTCTCTCTCTCTTTCTTTATCTCTCTCCTTCTCCTTGCTCCTTAGGCCTGTGTTCGATCCTGCTTCCAGTTCACCATGGTTTCTCGTTGTGGCTGCGCCTACTACTTTTACCCGCTACCGCCCGGGGCTGAGTACTGTAACTATAACAAGCACACCGCCTGGGGTAAGTAGTGTGGGATATAAGGGGGTTACGCTTCCCGAACTGCGCACTGGACCATCTAGCCTTTCAGGACTGGTTTGGGGTCTCTCAGGCCTGTAGCTGTGGCTGATGTGAGTAGACTGCAGACTTTTGGGCCCGTTGTTAAGGCTGATACGAGTAGATTGTAAACTCTTGGGCCTGTTGCTAAGGCTGATATGAGTAGGCCACAGGATGTCAGGCCTGTTGCTGAGGCTGATATGACTAGACTAGATATTGGGCCTGAAGCTAAGGCTGATATGAGTAGATTGCAGATTCTAGGGCCTGTTGCTAAGGCTGATATGACAAAACTGTAGTATATTGGGCCTGTAGCTAAGGCTGATATAAGTAGATTGCAGGATATCAGGCCTGGAGGTTTGCAGATAAGAGTAGTTTGCAGACTCTTGGGCCTGTTACCAAGGCTGATCTGAGTAGGTCACAGGCTATTGGGTCTGTTGCTAATGCTGATATGAGTAAACTGCAGGAGGTCGGGCCTGTTGCTCAGGCCACTATGAGTAGGTACCAAGCTGCCGGACCTGCTGCTCAGTCTGCTATGAGCAGGCCCCAGCCTCTCCAGCCATTGCTATGGCTGATATGAGTAGGCCACACGCTGTCAGGCCGATTGCTAAGGTTGATATGAGTATGCTGTAAGCTTTCGGGCCTGTTTCTAAGGCTGATATGATGAGGCCGCAGCCCATTGTGCCTGTTTCTAAGGCTGATATGAGTAGGTCGCATACTGTCGGACCTGTGTAAAGACTGATATGAGGAGGCCGCAGTCTCACAGGGCTGTTTCTAAGGCTGATATGACAAGGCCTCTGCCTCTCAAGGCTGTTGCTGAGGTTGATATGAGTCATTTGCAGCCTCTCGGGGCTGTTGCTAAGGCTGATACAGGTCACAGTCCTCAGGGCTGTTGTGAAGGATGATATGATTAGGCCGTAAGCTGTTAGCTCTGTTGCTGAGGCTGATATGAGGTAGACTTTCTGTGGTGTTAATCAGAATAATGTTCCAAATTCCCCTCCTCCATTCCTGCTTTCCCCATCTGCAGGACATTGCTATTATCGATTGTCCAAAGAATTCTCTGAGGATGTCCTGAACTGTTTCAAAACGTGTCGGAAACCATGCCAGTGAGTACCAACCAACTTTGCACTCATTTACTCATCTTTCCCGCCACCGAGGGACTGCCACAATGTCGGGGGGTGGGGGGGGGGTCAGTACTGAGGGAGCACTGCACTGTCGGAGGGACAATACTGAGGGAGTGCCCCACTTTCGGAGGGTTTGTACTGAGAAGTGCCCCATTATCAGAGGGTCAGTACTTTTGTTTAATTTTTCCAATTAAGGGGCAATTTAGCGTGGCCAATTCACCTGCCCTGCACATCTTTGGGGTTGTGGGGGTGAGACCCACACAGACACGGGTAGAATGTCCAAACTCCACACAGACAGTGACCCGGGGCCAGGATCGAACCCCGGACCTCGGTGTGGTGAGGCAGCAGTGCTAACCACTGAACCACTGTACCGCCCTCGAGGGTCAGTACTGAGGGAGTGCCGCACTGCCAGATGGTCAGTACTTAGAGAGTGTCATCCTGTCAGAGGGTCAGTACTGAGGGAATGCCGCCCTGTCAGATGGTAAGCCCATAAGGAGTGCCACACTGTTGGGGATTCAATACTGAGGGAGTGCAGCACTGTCAGAGGGTCAGAACTGGGGAAGTGCCGCATTGTTGTAGGGTCAGTACTGAGAGAGTGCAGCAGTGTCAGAGGGTAGGTACTGAGAGAGTGCAGCACTGTCAGAGGGTCAGTGCTGAGGGAGTGCTGCACTGTCACAGAGTCAGTGCTGAGGGAGTGTCGCACTGTCAGAGGGTCAGTACTGAGGGAGTGCTGCACTGTCAGAGGGTCAGTACTGAGAGAGTGCTGCAGTGTCAGAGGATCAGTACTGAGAGAGTGCAGCACTGTCACAGAGTCAGTGCTGAGGGAGTGTCGCACTGTCAGAGGGTCAGTACTGAGGGAGTGCTGCACTGTCAGAGGGTCAGTACTGAGAGAGTGCAGCACTGTCAGAGGGTCAGTGCTGAGGGAGTGCTGCACTGTCAGAGGGTTAGTACTGAGAGAGTGCAGCACTGTCACAGAGTCAGTGCTGAGGGAGTGCCGCACTGTCAGAGGGTCAGTGCTGAGAGAGCACCGCACTGTCAGAGGGTCAGTACTGAGAGAGTGCTGCACTGTCAGAGGGTCAGTGCTGAGGGAGCACCGCATTGTCAGAGGGTCAGTACTGAGAGAGCGCCGCACTGTCAGAGGGTCAGTGCTGAGGGAGCCCCGCACTGTCAGAGGGTCAGTACTGAGGGAGCACCGCACTGTCACAGAGTCAGTGCTGAGGGAGTGCCGCACTGTCAGAGGGTCAGTACTGAGGGAGTGCTGCACTGTCACAGAGTCAGTGCTGAGGGAGCGCCGCACTGTCAGAGGGTCAGTACTGAGGGAGCACCACACTGCCAGTGTTATTAAGATCATTACTCTTGTTTCAGGCAAACAGAATATCAGATGATTGCAGGATATGCAAATTGGCCATCAAAAAATTCAGAGGTGAGTGTGGAAATTAAATCCAAACTCTTATCTACTCACACACACCCACACTCTCTCACAGACTGTAATGACTTAGACCAGGCCTTTGAGGTTGACCAATCGGAATACGAGTTCCCTGATTAGTGGCCCAATCAGGGAACCTCTTCTCTGTATATAACATTGTCAGATCCTCTGCCCTCCCGGAGTAGACAGCAAGTGAATGCACCTGGTTGTACTGCTGTTGGTTTTGTTAATAAAGGGATTCTGGTGGAGGGAATTCTGCCTCCGTGGACTTATTACAGTGGCGACGAGGAAAATGGAACGACCCGAAGGAACCTGCTCATTAGCAGCCGCCGCATATTGAGGGTAAGCCACTGACGGGCAAAATGCCTTTATTTGGAATTTGGATGCTTTTGACCCTGCAGTGGAAGACTGGGCCCAATATGAAGCAGATGAAGTACGTTTTTAGAGCGATATAGTTCCATATATTTAAAACTATATTTAAATATAGTTCCGGATGCAAAGCAACGGGCCATTCTGCTGACCGTGTGTGGGCCGACAGCTTTTGCCATCATGCGCAGTCTCACTTTTCCGGAGGCACCGGACACGATAGCTTTCCAGGAATTGGCGGACTTAGTAAAAGAGTACTATGACCCTAAGCCACCTCTGATCGTGCGAAGATACCAGTTTTACTCAGCATTGTGAGACACAGGGGTGTCAGTCACTAACTTTTTAACACAATTAGCAGAGGCTTGCGAATTTGGCCTGACACTAAATGAAATGCTCTGAGACTGGTTGGTGTGTGGAATAAATAATTTAGCAGTACAAAAACATCTGTTAGCAGTTAGATTTCAAACAAGCATTGCTGCTGTCTTTGTCTTTTGAAAAAACAGCGAGCGTAACACGTGAGTTACAGGGTACTCTGATGGAAGTAGACACCCACACCAGTGCAACTGAGTTAAGGGGCTACCACTGGGGGATAGCCAACCACATAGCCAGCCTCAGGAATGACATGGATACTAAGGAACCCAGGCCCACTCGCAGAACCGCTCCCAAGCACGGGACAATTAGGACCAGACAGAGAGCAGCCCCTGCAGACCTCCACCCAGCATGATATTGTAGTTGTTGCCAGAGAGAAGAAATAGAAGTGCAAAATCAACATTTCAGAGAAGGACACGTAAGCTGGGGTACAGGAGAATGCACACCCTGGAAGCCCCACCTACCTCTGAGGAACAACTAATTTGTGTAATGATGGTTAAATCAAAACCCATTAAATTAACCACAGGGGTGAACGGACGTCCAACATTAATGGAGGTCGACACTGAGCAGCTGTATCTGTGATAGGGGAAACAGTATTGAATAAAATTCACACTGGACTCCAACCCTTATCCCTAACCAGGAACTTGGAGAATGTTGGACACAACACATGTACCTGTGGTTTATGCAGAGCAACTGGTTAGGCTGCCTTTAATCGTAGTGGAAGGTTTGGGGCCGAGCTCATTGGGACGAAACTGGCTAAAAGAGATCCAGCTGGATTGGGTAAACATTTTGCAGCAGGAAAATGGTCGCCGAAGCGAATTCCCGTGCAGATACACAGAGGTTTTCCAAGAAGGGCTCGGAACAATAAAAGGAGCAAAGGTGACATTACACGTAGATCCAGAGGCAGTCCCAAAATTCTACAAAGCCTGACCGATACCCTTCGTATTAAGGGAGAAAGTCAATACTGAAATCAAGAGATTGGAGCGGGAAGGAATAATAAAACCGGTCCAGTTTGCAGAAAGGGCAATACCCATGGTGCCTATCCTTAAGACGCACGGCTCGGTCTGTCTTTGTGGAGACTTCAAACAAACAATTAATCGCTACTCACAACTGGACAAATATCCAATTCCCCGGATTGAGGATTTGTATGCAGAGCTTGCTGAAGGACTCTTATTTTCAAAGCTGGATATTGTCATGTGAGAGTACCTTTAAGAAATGGGTGTTTATAAACGGGTGTGTATATAAATATCTGTAGTGAGAGTACCTTTAAGGAATGGGTGTTTATTACTGCAGTGATGTCAGAGAGTGGGTGGAGCTGGGCTTTCTGTCAGCTTTTTACTTTCGTTTTAGGCTGTTTGCTGCAGGGTGTGTTTTAGTTTTGTTTTCAGAGCTGGATAGCTGCAGTCACAGCCAGAAGGTGTATGAATCTCTCTCTGTAATCTAAAGTCTGTAAATCGATCCTGGTGATTTAAAACTAATAACAGTAATGACTTTAACCTGATGTGCTTCTGGTAAAAGTTCTTTTTTTTAAGTCTTATGGATGTTAAAAGGACAGCTTAAGGATTACTTAGTGTCGTATTCTTTGGATTTGAATTAATGGTTGCTAAGATGTTCATTGTATGTTTTAAAAAGGTTAACTTGAGTTCATAGAATAAACATTGTTTTGCTTTCAAAAATACTTTTCCATTTCTGGTGTACCACACCTGTAGAGTGGGCCGTGTGCACCCAGAGCACAATATAGTAAAAGTTGTGGGTCAGGTGAACTCCATGATACACTTTGGGGTTCTCTAAACCCTGGCCCATAACGATATGAGCTTAGCATATCTACAGCTGAAGCTGTAGGAAGAGTCACAAAAATTCTCAACGATCAACACACTGAAGGGCCTTTTCAGTACACAGGATTATCCTTCGAGGTATCATAAGCCTGTGCGATATTCCAGTGCACAATGGAGAATTTGCAAAACACCGGTAAAACCTAGAGGAAGTCTTTAGGAGGTTTCCAGCAGCAGGCATGCACCTAAAGAGGGAGAAATGTGTTTTTCTAACACCTCAAGTAACCTATCTGGGGTACAAGGTTGACAAGTCAGGGCTACACCCTTTGGAGGATCAGGTGAGGGCGATGCCCCGGCCCCCACCACAATCCAGGAGTTAAGATCTTTTTTCGGACTGGTGATGTTCTACGGAAAGTTCATACAGAACAGGGCTTCCACCCTGGACCCCCACCAATTACAAAAAAGGGGCAAGCCTGGGATGGTCTGCCCGCCAAGACAGGGCTTTCAAGAAGATCAAACAACAACTCTATGACCCCAGGAAAGAGTTGGTGCTCACTTGCGACGCGTCTCCATATGGCATTGGTGCAGTTATGGCACAGAGGGCAAAACGGACAGGAACGGTACCAACGGACAGGACTTTAGCAACAGCAGAGCGAAAGTACGCCCAAATTGAAAAAGAAAGACTGGCTGTGATCTTCGCGGTGAAGAAATTTCACCAGCACTTGTATGAAATTCACAATAATCATAGCCCACAAGCCGTTGCTGGGCCTGCTGAAAGAAGACAAAACGGGGCCACCAATAGCTTTGACCCGGATCCAACACTAGGCCCTACTACTGGCAGCGTACCAATATCAACTGGAGCATCACTGGGAACCAGGATGACAAACGGCGACGCACTAAGCAGGCTGCCATTATCGGACACCCCGCCATTGGTACCCAGAATAGAAGAAACGGATTTCCTGGACACCCTTCCAGTGGCCACACAAAACATTCGTTTGTGGACACAAAGGGACTCAGTTTTAGCAAAAGTAAAACACATGGTGCTAACGGGGGAGATGGAAAGACCGGTCCAGGTGGAATTCCACCCCTACTGGAGCAGAAGAGAGCAGATCACCGTGGAAGACGGGATACTGCTATGGGGGGCTCGGGTAATAGTTCCAAGTCAGGGCCATCGAGCCATACTGGCCGAACTACATCATGGGCACCCTGGAGTCTCAAAAATGAAGATGCTGGCCAGGAGCTATAGCGGCATTGGTCGGTCGGTGCCAAGAATGCCAACAAGAGCAGAAGGTGCCACCGGCAGCCCCGTGACTTCATGTCGATTTTGCAGGCCCGTTTAGGGGTTCAATGTTTTTAGTGATGGTAGACGCCCATTCCAAATGGCTGGATGTCTACAAAATGAACTCGGCAAATACAACAGCAACCATCGCAAAATTTTGAACCTCGTTTGCAACACATGGTATCCTGGAGGTGTCAGACAACGGATCAGTTTTCACCAGCCAGGAGTTCACTAAATTCATAAGTCAAATGGAATTTGGCACATAAGGATGCACCATACCACCCGGCATCAAATGGGTTGGCGGAGAGAGCCGTCCAGACCCTAAAAGTGGGGTTGAAAAAGCAGTCCGCAGCATCGCGCTGGCTATTCGACTATAAGACAACCCCACACGCCACAACGGGAATACACCGGTGGAGCTATTCATGGGCAGACGGCTCCGAACCTGGCTGAGTCTATTATTCCAAAATTTAGGCGGAAGAGTAGAAAAACACCAAGAGGCCCAATGCAGAGGCCATGACAACACTCGCCGAGAAAGGCAGTTCAACACGGGTGGAAATGTATGGGTCAGAAATTATGCGAATGGCCCACATGGGTAGCAGGAACAGTCCAAGGCCAGGACAGGACCTGTCGTATGAGATGTGTAGGAGAACGCGTAGTAAAAAAGCACCTGGATCTGGTGCGGGCCTTGGATTCGTTTCCTCCCCCGGACTCCGAACAGCATACCGAGGACCGTGGAGAGTCCTCCCCAACAAACTATTCACACACCACAGGTGTGGACATCGGACTCTGATATGGACACCATGGATGACGCCGGAGGAAGAGGGCAAACCACCCCTCAGGTGCTCTCATCAGGAAAGATAGGTGCCTAGCCGTTATACCCCCTCTCCATCAGAGGCCGAAGTTGAGGATCCGGACCCAGCGCAGAGACAAAGAAAGAGACTCTTGAGCCTAGGGGGCTCCTCTGACTTTGGGGGATCAGTGGCCCAATCAGGGAACTTCTTTGTGTATATAGCACGTGAATGTGTAGTGATCTGTGTCAATATACATGATCAATGTATGTAAAACTAGTACAGCCAATTCAACACTAGATGTCTCACTATCAGATGGTATAAGAAAGACTTTCCCGCTCTTTCTGAGAGTGTGCTTCAGGAGAGTGAACAGACAAGACATGGAATAGCTAGAGAGAGAGAAGTTATTTCATTATTACATTGTTTAGTTAGTTATCTTTACTGTATTTTATTTCTTTTACTAGTTGAGTATTAAGTATAAAAGACTCTCAAATATTACTTATATTACTCAATAAATTAGTTCATCTTTACAAGAAGACTATTGTTCATTTCATCAACTCGCTGGTTCTCTCGCTCTCTCTCTCTCTCTCTCACACATACTGGGCTGGATTCTCTGATTTTGCGGCTAAGTGCCGACGCCGGTGTGGGAACTGTGACGTTTTACGAGGCAAAATCTGCACCGAACCCTCACCGATCCTGGGACCGGTGAGGGGCTAGCAGCCGCGCCGGGTAAAACCTCCAGCTCCCACGGCAAAAATGGCCGGAGAATGGCCATGTCTGTGCACGCCGATGACCTGCAGTGGTCGCGCCGTACAACCTGGTGCCAGCCGTGCACGGACCCCACCTGCCAAATACTGTCCTCCTGGCCGCCCCCCCCCCCCCGGCCAGCAGTGCGGCTCACGGCCGACTGTGGCAGCGCTGGATGCAGTGTGCGGCCGACACGCCGGGGTCCTGACCGCTGAGACCACACGTTCCCCCGCGCGGTCGGGAACTCGGCCCATCAGGGCGGAGCATCGGGGGAGGATTTTCCAATGATGCGCCAACGCCGCTCCAACGGCACGCAACGCGATGTCGCCATTTTGGAGGGGGTGGAGAATTGACAACGGCCGGCAAACCGGACCCACCCCCGATTTGGCGCAGAGTCAATTCTCCGCCCAATTGCAGATTACGATATCGGCGTCGGGCAATGGAGAATCCCCCCCCCCCCCCACTCTCATACACACTCTCTCTCATACACACACTCTCTCTCTCTCTCATACACACACTCTCTCTCTCTCTCATACACACTCTCTCTCTCTCTCTCATACACACACTCTCTCTCTCTCTCATACACACACTCTCTCTCTCTCTCATACACACTCTCTCTCTCTCTCTCTCATACACACTCTCTCTCTCTCTCTCATACACACTCTCTCTCTCTCTCTCTCATACACACTCTCTCTCTCTCTCTCATGCACTCTCTCTCTTACACACATTTTTTTCGAAAAATATTTTTATTCAACATTTTAATATTTTCAAACAATACACAACCCACCCCCACGCCACACCCCTCAACAGTAACCAGGTCTCCAAAATGTAGAACAAACAAGCCCCATCTCTGGTGGAACTCCTCACCTGTCACCCTCAGAGCTAATTTCACCTTCTCCAAATACAGGAACTCCAAGTCCCCTGCCACGCCAAGACACGGGGGGGGGGGGGGGGGGGGGGGGGGGGGAGAAGCTGACCTTCTCTCCTCCAGAAACAGATCCTTCATCTCTTTTACTCCTTTCTCCTCCCATCCCCGGAACCTTGCATCTATCCTCCCTGGCTCGAACCCGGGATTCCCTCTTCTCGGCATCACCCTCGACCCTACCCTCAACTTGAAATGCTGCCGAAATTGCCCCCAAATCTTCAGGGTGGCTACCACCACAGGATTACCCGATCCCTACCCGGGGTGAATGGTAGCGGTGCCTTTGGCAATGCCCGCAACCCAGGCTCTTCACAAGAACCCGCCTTCATCCGCACAAACAGAGCCTCCATCTCCTTACTCCAGCCCCGCACCTTCTCCGCATTCGCTGCCCAGTAACAGTGCAACAAGGTCGGAAGGGCCAAGTTCCCCCGGCTGCCAGGCCCTTTTTGGAGCACCGCCTTCCTTATCCTCACCACCTTCCCTGCCCATACAAACAAGAGACCAGCCTATCCACCCCTCGCAAACTTTGGCAAAAAGACCATCAGACACTGAAACAGAAACCGGAGCAAAATGTTCATTTTGACTGTCTGCACCCGGCCTTCCAGCAACAAAAAGGGGAGACGATCCCACCTTCCCAAATCCCCCGTCACCTTCCCCACCTTGGGCGTCATTCTCCGACCCCCCGCCGGGTCGGAGAATGGCCGTTGGCCGCCGTGAATCCCACCCCCGCCCCCGCCGAAGTCTCCGGTACCGGAGATTGGGCGGGGGCGGGAATCAGGCCGCGCAGGTTGGCGGGACCCCCCGCTCAATTCTCCGGCCCGGATGGGCCGAAGTCCCACCCAGAAATTGCTTGTCCCGCCGGCATAAATTAAAGTAGGTATTTACCGGCAGGACAAGGCGGCGTGGGCGGGCTCCGGGGTCCTGGGGGGGCGCGGGGCGATCTGACCCCGGGGGGGTGCCCCCACGGTGGCCTGGCCCGCGATCGGGGCCCACCAATCCACAGGCGGGCCTGTGCCGTGGGGGCACTCTTTCCCTTCCGCCTCCGCCACGGTCTCCACCATGGCGGAGGCAGAAGAGACTCCCTCCACTGCGCATGCGCGGGAAACTGTCAGCGGCCGCTGACGCTCCCGCGCATGCGCCGCCCCGAATGTCATTTCCGCGCCAGCTGGCGGGGCAACAAACGCCATTTCCGCCAGCTGGCAGGGCGGAAATCCCTCCGGCGTCGGCCTAGCCCCTCAATGTTGGGGCTCGGCCGCCAAAGATGCGGAGCATTCCGCACCTTTGGGGCGGCGCGATGCCCGTCTGATTGGCGCCGTTTTGGGCGCCAGTCGGCGGACATCGCGCCGTTGGGGGAGAATTTCTCCCCAGGTTTGTGAAATTAAGTTTACGGACTCGTGCCCAGTCCCCTGCTACCTGCACCCCCAAGTACCTGAAGTGAGTTGTCACTACCCTAAATGGCAATCCTTCCACTCCCACCCCTGCACCTGGAGAAGACGCCACAAAATGCTCAGCCTAAATTCAATTTATACCCCAAAAATGCCCCAAATTTCCCTAGAAACTCCATTATGTCTCTCTCCAATGAGCCTGGGTCCGAAATGTACAGCAGCAGATCATCTGCGTACAGATAGAGACACCCTATTCTCCACCCACCTCCATGAGCCCGAATCCCTCAGTGGAATCGCCAAGAGTTCAATCACAAGTGCGGAGAAGGGGGGACAAGGGGCATCCCTGCCTCACTCCCCGAAGTAGCGTGAAGTACGCTGAATTTGTGTCATTGTTCCGCACACATGCTGTTGGATTCTTTTTTTAAAAAACATTTTATTAGGGTATCTGTAGTTTTTATAATAATAATAACAGCAACATAAGCATGATACATAAAACATTTCCATCCCTATCCCATGCTTCACACTCCCAACAATGAAACAATAGCATAACCCCCCACCCCCTCTAGATTTCTGCATCCACTGACATTTTTAATTTTCTCCGAAGTCGACGAAAGGCTGCCACCTCCGGGAGAACCCTACCATTGACCCTCTTAGGGCGAACTTTATTTTCTCGAGACTGAGAAACCCAGCCATGTCACTAACCCAGGTCTCTAATTCTGGGGGCTTCTAGTCCCTCCACATTAACAAGATCCGTCTCCGGGCTACCAGGGAGGCAAAGGCCAAAACGTCAGCCTCTTTCGCCCCCTGGACTTCCGGCTCTTCCGACACTCCAAAGATCGCCAGCTCTGGATTCGGCACCACCCGTGTTTTGAGTACCGTGGACATTGCATTAGCAAAGCCCTGCCAACACCCTCTAAGCTTCGGGCATGCCCAAAACATGTGGACATGATTTGCTGGGCTTCCCGCGCACCTCGCACACCTGTCCTCTACCCCAAAGAACTTGCTCTTCCAGGCCACCGTCATGTGTGCCCAGTGGTCTACCTTGAATTGTATCAGGCTAAGCTTGGCACATGATGAGGATGTATTAACCCAGCTTAAGGCATCTGCCCACAGACCCGCCGCGATCTCTCCCCCCCCCCCCCCCCCCCCCCCCCCCAGCTCATCTTCCCACTTGCCCTTTAGTTCCTCTATCGGAGTTTCCTCCGACTCCATAAGTTCTTTTCAGATATCTGATACATTCCCCTCTCCCCCCCCCATGTTCTGGAAACTACCCTGTCCTGTATCCCCCGTGGCGGCAGCAGCGGGAAGGCCGGAACCTGCCTTCTCAGGAAATCCCCTACTGGCAGTTCAAATTTCTCCTCGAAAGCCTTCAAGCTAGGGAAGCTCCCATCTATGAATAGATCTACAATCTTCACAATTCCTGCTCTCTGCCATCCTCGGAACTCACCATCCAGTCTACCCAGTACAAACCGATGGTTGTTGAATATCGGGGCCCAAACCGCTCTCCTATGTTTCCTCCACTGCCCCCAGATTCTCAGAGCCGCCACTTGTGGAGTATTGGGCCGGCGAGAACGGAAGAGGAGCCATTATCAGTGCCCCCAAACTTGTGTTCTTACATAATGTCACCTCTGCTCGCTCCCACGCCCCCTCCCTCCCACTACTCACTTCCTGATCATGGCTATATTAGCCACCCAGTAGTGGTTACAAATGTTCGGCAGCGCCAACCCACCCTCCCCCGGACTGCGCTCCAACAACACTTTCTTCACTCGCAGGGTTTTACTCGCCCACACAAAGCCCCAAATCACCTTATTCACCCGCTTGAAAAAGGCCCTCGGGATGAAGATGGGGAGGCACTGAAAGACAACCAGGAATCTGGGGAGGACCGTCATTTTCACGGTCTGTACCCTCCCCGCCAGTGACAGCGGGAGCATGTCCCATCTCTTAAAGTCCTCTTTCATTTGTTCTACGTGCTGGGTTAACTTGTGCAGTGCCTCCCATTCCCGAGCCACCTGGATTCTCAGATATCGAAAGCTCCTTCCTACCATTCTAAATGGCAGTACTTCCAGTCTCTTCTCCTGTCCTCTTGCCTGGATCGCGAACATCTCACTTTTCCCCATGTTCAATTTATACCCCGAAAACCTGCCAAATTCCCTATAAATCCATAATTTCCTCCATCCCCCCCCCCCCTAATGGGTCTGAAATGTACAGGAGCAGGTCATCCGCGTAGAGCGAGACATAGTGTTCCAACCCCCCCGAACCAGCCTTTTCCAGTTCCTAGAGGCTCTTAACGCCATGGCCAATGACTCTATGGCCAGAGCAAACAGCAACAGGGAGAGGGGGCACCCTTGCCTTGTCCCTCGGTGCAGTTTAAAATAGTCCGACATCAGCCGATTCTTGCGCACACTTGCTACTGGTGCCGGATACAGCAACCGCACCCAATAATGAAGCCCTGCCCAAACCCGAGCCTTCCTAACACCTCCCACAAGTAATCCCACTCCACCCGATCAAAGGCCTTCTCCGCATCCATCACAACCACCACCTCCATCTCTCCCCCCCTCTGAGGGCATCATAATAACGTTTAAGAGCCTTTAACATTGGCCGTGAGTTGCCTGCCCTTTACAAACCCCGTCTGGTCTTCCGCTCTCACCCCCGGGACACAGTCCTCTATCCGTGTGGCCAGTATCTTAGCCAGCGGTTTGGCGTCCACATTCAATAGAGAAATCGGCCTGTATGGCCCGCATTGCTCCAGATCCTTCTCCCGTTTCAGGATCAGTGAAATCGAGGCCTGCGACATTGTTGGAGAGAGGACTCCCCTCTCCCTTGCCTCATTAAATGTCCTCACCAGCAGTGGGCCCAATATCTCCGAAAGCTTCTTGTAGAATTCCACTGGGTAGCCGTCCGGCCCCCGGGCCTTGCCCGACTGCATGCCCTCCAGCCCCTCCATTATTTCCTCAATTTCAATTGGGGCTCCCAGCCCCTCCACCAGATCCTTATCCACCCTCGGGAACCTCAACTGCCCCAAGAACTGCCGCATCCCCTCAACCCTAACAGGGGGTTCCAACTCGTATAATTTACTGTAAAAGTCCTTGAACACCTCATTCACCCCCACTGGGTCCAGGACCGCGTTCCCACCTCTGTCCTTTCCTCTCCCCATTTCCCTGGCTGCCTCCCTTTTCCTAAGCTGGTGCGCTAACATTCTGCTAGCCTTTTCCCCATACTCATACACCGCTCCCCTTGCCTTCCTCAGCTGTTCCACCGTCATCCCTGGAGACAACAGCCCAAACTCCACCTGTAACCTCCGCCGCTCCTTCAGTATTTCCAATCCACCTGGAGTATCTCCCCAATCTATCCCTCTCTGCTCGTTCCACCTTTTCTCTATGGACCCGTATCGAGATTAATTCCCTTCTAACCACTGCCTTCAGAGCTTCCCAAACCGTTGCTGCTGAGACTTCCCCACTGTCATTTATTTCCAGATAATTCTGGATGGACTTGCTCACCCGCCCACAGACCGCTTCATCTGCTAATAGTTCCACATCCAGCCTCCATAACGGGCGCTGTCCTCTCTCCATGCTAACCCGTAAATCCACCCAATGTGGGGCATGATCCGACACCGCGATTGCCGAGTACTCGGTATCCACCACCCCCGGCAGCATAGCCCTGCTCAGGATTTTAAAAAGTCGATCCGAGAATATACCTTGTGGACATGGGAGAGAAAAGAAAACTCCTTCGCTCTTGGCCGTCCAAACCTCCATGGGTCTGCTCCCCCCATCTGCTCCATAAACCCCTTTGCTTCCTTTGCCCCGGCTGGTACCCTCCCTGTCCTAGATTTTGACCGGTCCAATCCTGGACCGATGACTGCGTTGAAATGTCCTCCCATGATCAAATTATGCGACTCTAGGTCTGGGATCTTCCCCAACACCCGCCTCATAAATTCCGCATCTTCCCAGTTCAGAGCATATACATTCACAAGTACCACCCGCATCCCCTTCAGCTTCCCACTCACCATTATGTACCTGTCCCCCATACCTCGCATGATTCTCCCTGCCTCAAATGCCACTCGTTTGTTAATCAGGATTGCAACCCCCCTGGTCTTAGAGTCCAGCCCTGAATGGAATACCTGGCCAACCCACCCCTTCCTCAATCTAGTCTGATTTATAACCTTTAGGTGTGTCTCTTGGAACATTGCCATGTCCGCCTTCAATCCTCTCAGATGCGCGGACTCGCGAGCCCTCTTAACCAGCCCATTTAGCTCTCTGACGTTCCAAGTAATCAGCCTAGTCATGGGGGGGTTCCTGCCCCCCCCTGTCCCCCACCGACTAGCCATTACCCTTCTTAGGCCAGCCTCCAGCTCGCGTCCCTTGCCTCCTCGAGCCCGCCCTCGGGCCTCCGTCGTCCTCGATCTACCACTTGTCCCCTAGTAACAGTTCCGCCCCTGTCAGCAGAGCATCTCCCCAACCCCTCCCTCCCCTTAGTAACAGCACCAAACACCCAACCCCCCATATCAAACTTATCACATGCTCACCCCCCACTGTGCTTCCGTGAGTTAGCTACCCTAGCTAACCTAGTAGCTCCCGCCCATGGTGCCAGACATCCTATCTCCCCATTGTTCTCCCTCTTTCCCACCCCCCACCCCGCTTGTACATACATATTCAAATTAACATAGTTCCGAGTAAACAAACAGTAGAAGAAATCCCACCACCCAGCTCCCAATAGAACAAGGTTAACTTTAGAAACAGAAATAACCCCTTGTTATATAGAGCACTGTATATTCAAAACAGCACAAAAGTGATTTTCACCAAATCGCCACCGCAATGCCCTCCCCAAGGTTCAGTGTCTTTAGTCCCCAGCTAGTCTTTTGTCCTTGATAAAATTCGTTACTGCGTCTGGTGACTCAAAGTAAAGTTCCTGGTCCTCAAACGTAACCCAAAGACGTGCTGGATACAGCATCCTGAACTTCACCCCCTTCTTGAAGAGGGCTGATTTTGCCCTATTGAATCCGTATTGCCTTTTGGCCAGATTGGATTGGATTGGATTTGTTTATTGTCACGTGTACCGAGGTACAGTGAAAAGTATTTTTCTGCGAGCAGCTCAACAGATCATTAAATACATGGGAAGAAAGAGACTAAAAGAAAATACATAATAGGGCAACACGACATATACAATGTAACCACATAAGCACTGGCATCGGATGAAGCATACAGGGTGTCGTGTTAATGAGGTCAGTCCATAAGAGGGTCATTTAGGAGTCTGGTGACAGTGGGGAAGAAGCTGTTTTTGAGTCTGTTCGTGCGTGTTCTCGGACTTCTGTATCTCCTGCCCGATGGAAGAAGTTGGAAGAGTGAGTAAGCCGGGTGGGAGGGATCTTTGATTATGCTGCCCGCTTTCCCCAGGCAGCGGGAGGTGTAGATGGAGTCAATGGATGGGAGGCAGGTTCGTGTGATGGACTGGGCGGTGTTTACGACTCTCTGAAGTTTCTTGCGGTCCTAGGCCGAGCAGTTGCCATACCAGGCTGTGATGCAGCCCGATAGGATGCTTTCTATGGTGCATCTGTAAAAGTTGGTAAGGGTT
The DNA here is from genome assembly GCF_047496885.1 of Scyliorhinus torazame. NCBI lineage: Eukaryota > Metazoa > Chordata > Chondrichthyes > Carcharhiniformes > Scyliorhinidae > Scyliorhinus > Scyliorhinus torazame. The sequence continues at coordinate 77,787,414 of NC_092722.1, read as the reverse complement.
AATGTGAACATGCCGAATTTCCTTAGTTTCCTGAGGAAGTATAGGCGCTGTTGTGCTTTCTTGGTGGTAGCGTCGACGTGGGTGGACCAGGACAGATTTTTGGAGATGTGCACCCCTAGGAATTTGAAACTGCTAACCATCTCCACCTCGGCCCCCGTTGATACTGACAGGGGTGTGTACAGTACTTTGCTTCCTGAAGTCAATGACCAGCTCTTTAGTTTTGCTGGCATTGAGGGAGAGATTGTTGCCGCTACACCATTCCACTAGGTTCGCTATCTCCCGCCTGTATTCTGACTCGTCGTTATTCGAGATCCGGCCCACTATGGTCGTATCGTCAGCAAACTTGTAGATGGAGTTGGAACCAGGTTTTGCCACGCAGTCGTGTGTGTACAGGGAGTAGAGTAGGGGGCTAAGTACGCAGCCTTGCGGGGCCCCGGTGTTGAGGACTATTGTGGAGGAGGTGTTGTTGTTCATTCTTACTGATTGTGGTCTGTGGGTTAGAAAGTCGAGGATCCAGTTGCTGAGTGGGGAGCCAAGTCCTAGGTTTTGGAGCTTTGATATGAGCTTGGCTAGGACTATGGTGTTGAAGGCGGAGCTGTAGTCAATAAATAGGAGTCCTTGATTTCAAGATGCTCTAGGGATGAGTGTAGGGCAGGGAAATGGCGTCTGATGTGGACCAGTATGCGAATTGCAGTGGATCAAGGCGTTCTGGGAGTATGGAGGTGATGCACTTCATGATCAACCTCTCGAAGCACTTCATTACGACTGAAGTCAGGGCCACTGGACAGTAGTCATTGAGGCACGTTGCCTGGTTCTTCTTTGGTACCGGTATGATGGTGGTCTTCTTGAAGCAGGTGGGGACCTCGGAGTGGAGTAGGGACAGGTTAAAGATGTCCACGAATACCTCTGCCAGCTGGTCCGCGCAGTCTCTGAGTGCACGACCAGGGATCCCGTCCGGGCACGTCGCCTTCCGAGGGTTCACTTTCAGGAAGGCCAATCTGACTTCGGAAGCTGTGATGGTGGGTATGGGTGAATTATGGGCTGCTGGGGCACTCGACAGCGGATTGTTGGTTACCTGCTCGAACCGAGCAGAGAATGCATTGAGTTCATCGGGGAGGGGTGCGCTGCTGCCAGAGATACTGTTCGGCTTCGCTTTGTAGCCCGTTATGTTGTTTAGTCCTTGCCACAACCACCGAGAGTCTGTCTGTGACTCCAGCTTGGTTTGATATTCTCTCTTGGCATTCCGGATGGCTTTGCGGAGGTCGTACTTGGATTTCTTGTATAGGTCAGGATCGTCTGCCTTGAACGCCTCAGATCTGTCCTTCAGTAGGGAGTCAATCTTGCGATTGAGCCATGGTTTACGGTCGGGGAACGTACGTACTGCTTTCTTTGGCACGCAGTCGTCCACACATTTGCTGGTGAAGTCTGTGACGGTGGTGGCATACTCATTTAAGTTGGTCGCTGAGTTCTTAAATATGGACCAGTCCACTGTCTCTAAGAAGTTACATAAGAGCTCTTCTGTCTCCTCGGACCAGCACTGCACAACCTTCTTAGCTGGATTCTCCCGCTTGAGTTTCTGCTTGTATGCCGGGAGAAGGAGCACCGCCTTATGGTCTGATTTCCCAAAGTGTGGTCGGGGATGGAACGGTAGGTGCCCTTGATTTTTGAGTAGCAGTGGTCAAGAGTGTTGTTGCCCCTGGTGGGACAGGAGATGTGCTGGTGGAATTTTGGCAGTACACTCTTGAGGTTGGCCTTGTTGAAGTCTCCGGCCATGATGAGCAAGGCCTCCAGGTGTTCTGTTTCGTAGTTGTTTATTACTGTGTATAGTTCATCCAGCGCCTCCCTCACTACTGCCTGGGGTGGGATGTAGACCGCTGTGATAATGGCTGAAGTGAACTCACGTGGAAGATAATATGGGCGGCACTTCACGGTCAGGTATTCCAGGTCTGGGGAGCAGTAGGAGGAGTTGATGAGGAGACACACCCCTCCACCCGCGCCCAAGTCCTGGCAGATGCGCAACTCACAGTTTTCCCACTTGCAGCTCCGTACCTGCTTGGCCCACCGCAAAATCTGTTCCTTGTCCAGGAATCGGTGCATTCGCACCACCATCGCCCTCAGCGGTTCATTCGCTCGCGGCTTCCTCGCAAGCGCTCTGTCCATTTCCAGGGGTCAAGTAAACGCCCCATCACCCATCAACGTTTCCAGCATACTTGCCACATATGCCCTCGCGTCCGATCCCTCACTGCCGTCTGGGAGGCCGACGATCCTCAGGTTCTGTCTCCTGGACCTATTCTCCAAGTCTTCCAGCTTCTCCTGTAATCTTTTCTGGTGGTCCTTCATCATCCCCGCCTCGGCCTCCAGCACAGTTATATATTCCTTGTGCTCGGACACCTTTTTCTCCACCTCCTGAATCACCCTTTGAAGCGTTTCTAGACCCTGCTCCACCCGATCAATCGATGCCTTAATCAGGTCCAGTGTGTCTTTCTTTAGTTTGGTGAAGCACTCCTCAAAGAACTTCACCAGCTGTACCGTCGACCGCTGTGTCACCTCCCCAGGGTCCTGCGTCTCTGCCATGCTTTCCTGCTCTGCCGGCTCTACCCGCGTCTTCCTTGCTTGACTATGTCTCCTTACACAGCCAATTCTAGTCCAGCTCTCCATACACTGGTGGGGGATTGCTCCTCACTGTCTCACACTCCACCGATTTATCCAGTGAAATTCCCCAAAAAACAGGAGAAAAGGTCCAAAAATTCCGTCACAAGTGGGAGCTACCAAACGTGCGACCTACTCCTCCGTGGCCGCCATCGGAAGTCATGCTGTCGGATCCTTGGACAACAATTTTACCCATGCCACAAATTTAGGCCCAATCCCAAACTTCTCCAGCACCGCAAACAAGTAACTCCCCTCCACTCTGTCAAACGCCTTCTCCACATCTAATGCCGCCACCACCTTTAACTCTCTTCCCTGTGCCGGAGAAAGCACCATGTTCAGCAGCTACCCCATGTTTGACGACAGCTGCCTGCCCTTGACGAACCCTGTCTGATCCTCACCCACCAACTTCAGATGGCACTCTCCGCCAACAACTTCGACAATGTCTTAGCGTCCGTGTTCAGTAGAGAAATGGGCTTGTGTGACCCGCCCTCCACCGGAACCTTCTCGTACTTAAGTAAGAAGTCTTACAACACCAGGTTAAGGTCCAACAGGTTTGTTTCAAAGTGCAGGTGACGAAGGAGCACCTGAGGAAGGAGCAGTGCTCCGAAAGCTAGTGATTTGAAACAAACCTGTTGGACTTTAACCTGGTGTTGTAAAACTTCTTACTTAAGAAGGAGCAGGTCCCGGTGGAGTGTGGATAGAATGCCTGCCTCATTGTCTCCAGCAATCCTCCCTTTTACTATCGCATCTTCAAACATTTCCACCATCAGCGATGCCAACGTATCCTTAAACTTGTAAAACTCCACTGGGAACCCATCCAGCCCCAGTGTCATACCCGACTGCATCTTCTCTATTGCTACCTGCACTCCCTCCACCCCTATTGGTTCCTCCAATCCCGTCCTCTCCTCCTCTCCCAGCTCCGGACACTCCAGTCGTTCCAGAAACTCCTTCATCTCCGGTGGCTCCAACTTATACAAACCCCTGTAAAAGTCTGCAACCACCTTATTCACCTGCTCCTGCGCCGCCACCACCTATTCCATCCCTAATCCGCGTGATCTCCCCCGTCGCTGCCTGCCGACCATCGACTGACCTTCTCACCATACTCCTCAACCAACCCCCTCGCTCACCTGAACTGCCGAACCGTTCTCCCGTGAACAGAAGATCACACTTTGCCTGTTCCTCCTTCCTCCTCACCAATAGCCCTGACTCTGGATCCTCCGCATACCTTCCATCAACCTCAAAATCTCCGCTATCAGCCGCTGCTGCTCCTCCCGCGCCTCCCTATCCACATTCTCCCTGAACAAAAACTCCACATAATCCTCTATCACCTTCCCCACCTTAATGCAGAAATTCGGGTCTGCCAACAAACCCACATCCAACCTCCACACCGGCCTCGGAGCTGGGCCCTTCTCCAAGACCACATCCACCCAGCATGGTCCGATATCACAATCGCCGAATACTCTGCCTTCTTTACCCCAGCTAGTAGCGCCTTACCTACCACAAACAAAGTTGATTCTGGTCCAGTGAGAAGAAGAACCCCCCCCCCCCCCGCCCTATCAATCAGTGAGTATCCAGGTCTGGTATGGCCACTAACATCCTCCCCACAAAGTCACCGTTGTCCCAGTTTGGGAGAGACCAACACGACTAATCTCCCTTCCAACACCCCCGTCACTATCATGTACCTGCCCCCCACATAATCAGTCACCGCCTTCTCCATCTGGAACCTCACCCGTTTACCCACCAGTACTGACACCCCCCTGGGGTCCTACTGTCGAAGCACAGTCTCTCTCACACACACTCGCTTACACCCACTCTCTCTCACTCTCTCTCTCTCTCACACTCTCTCTCTCACTCACTCTCTCTCACACACACTCTCTCTCACACACACACTCTCTCTCTCACACACACACTCTCTCTCTCACACACACACTCTCTCACACACACACTCTCTCTCTCACACACACTCTCTCTCTCACTCACTCTCTCTCACACACACTCTCTCACACACACACTCTCTCTATCACACACACTCTCTCTCTCACACACACACTCTCTCTCTCACTCATTCTCTCTCACACACACTCTCTCTCACACACACACTCTCTCTCTCACACTCTCTCTTTCTCTCACACAAACTCTCTCTCACACACTCTCTCCAATACACATTCTCTCTCTCTCACACTCTCTCTCTCTCACACTCTCTCTCACACTCTCTCTCTCACACACACACTCTCTCTCTCACACACACACACACTCTCACACAAACTCTCCCTCTCACACACACACACACACTCACTCACCCTCTCTCTCTCTCTCACATATACACTCTCACACATGGGGCAGCACAGTAGGACAGTGGTTAACACTGTTGCTTCACAGCTCCAAGGTCCCAGGTTCTATTCCTGGCTTGGGTCACCTGTCTGTGCGGAGTCTGCACGTTCTCCCCATGACTGCGTGGGTTTCCTCCGGGTGCTCCGGTTTCCTCCCACAAGTCCCGAAAGACGTGCTGTTAGGTGAATTGGACATTCTGAATTCTCCCTCAGTGTGCCTGTCTTGTGAGGGTACCTTTAAGGCATGGATGTTTAAACAATGAACCTTTAAGAAAACAATAATGTCATAGAGTGGGTGGAGCTCTGCTCAGTTCAGCCATTTTGCAGCTTTTTAGTTTCAGTTGGTGTGTGTCCGTGTTTCCAGAGAGCTGCAGTTAGTTTGAAAAGAGCTTGTGAGTGTCTGTGTTTTGTAGTGAGCTGGATCTGCTGTGATCTCTGCCATGAAAGACTATCTCTGGATCATTTGGGTGATTTAAAGTAAAACCTTTAACCTGATGTGATTTTGTTTAAAGGTGTTAAGTCTCTTGGAAGTTTGAAGGAACATTTTAAGGAGTTATTTACTGTTACAATATTTTCTGAGTTATCTTTGAAGTAAGGGGAGTTAAGAGATCCAATGTTTATTTAAGATGTTAAGTTGAGTTCATGGAATAAACAGTGTTTTGTGTTTAAAAACCCACGTGTCCATAATTGTAATCCCACACCTCGGGAAAGCCGTGTGCTCGGAAAAGTAACAAATCCATTAAAGGGAGAGGTTGATTGAACTCCATGATACATTTTGGGGTTCTGAAAACGCCTCGCCCATGACAGTGCCTGAACAGGCGCTGGAATGTGGCGACTAGGGGTTTTTCACAGTAACTTCATTGCAGTGTTAATGTAAGCCTGCTTGTGACAATAAAGATTATTACAAAAGATTACGCACTCAGTTTCACACATACACTCACATTCACACTCTCACCCTCACACAAACACAGATAAACACATAATCACACACTCACTCTCACACTCACACACACTCTCACACACTCCTGCACACTCTCTAACACACACACACACTCTCTCACTCACTCACACACACACACACTCTCTCACACACACTCACACTGTTGCTCTCACACTCACACACATACTGACACACCACCTCTACTTTCTGCCCTCACTCTCTATCTCCATATTAATGATGTTCTTTCACTAACTTTTTCCATTTCAGAACTGGATCTATCCATTGCTCCAAAAGGAAAAGCAGATCATCACGTCAAACAGGTGAGACAATGTTCAGTGTGAACCATTCTGGGTTTACTGGCTTACGGGGATAGGGTGGAGGCGTGGGCTTGAGTACGGAGCTCTTCCCAAGGGCCAGTGCAGACTCGATGGGCCGAATGGTCTCCTTCTGCACTGTAAATTCTATGATTCGCTCGCCGCTCTCTCTCTGTCTCTCTCTTGCTTTGTCTCTCCCTGTCTCTCTCTCTCTCTCTCTCTCTCCCTGCCTCGCAGTTTCTATGTCTCTTCCTGTTTCTCCCTGCCTCTCTTTCTCTATCTCTCTCGCTCTGTCTCACTTCTCTGTCTCTGTCTCTCTCTCTCTGTCTCTGTCTCTGCCTCTCTCTGTCTCTCTCTCTCTCTCCCTGTCTCTCTGTTTCTATGTCTCTTCCTGTTTCTCCCTGCCTGTCTTTCTCTCTCTGTCTCTCTTATCTGTCTCTCTTTGTCTCTGTCTGTCTCTCTCTCTCTCTCCCTGTCTCTCACTCTCTCTCCCTGTCTCTCTTTCTCCCTGTCTCTCTCTCTCTCTTTCTGTCTCTCTTTCTCCCTGTCTCTCTCTCTCTCTTTCTGTCTCTCTTTCTCCTTGTCTCTCTCTCTCTCTCTCTTCCTGTCTCTCTGTTTCTATGTGTGATGAACGGTTACTGCCTCATCATCATGTAAGGTGATGTCTCCTTTAAGACCGGGCTTGGAACCCTGGGGACTCCGCCTCTGGCTCCGCCCATCTGGGAGCCATACATAAAGGCCTGCCTCATGGGCTGTGTAGCAGTCAGCACTTGTCTCAGCTCTAACATAGTTCTTAGTCTAATAAAGCCTTCTTTACAGTTTAATCTCTAAGCATCATTATTGAGGGTACCTCAATTTATTCGACTAAACTAGATTCAGGATGGGCGCAGGCCTAAAACCAGAGAAGCTCAATTTGGAAGCACGAACACCGGAGGCAAAGGAAATGTTTAAATCCTGGCTGCGGTGCTTCGAGGCCTACCTGGACTCCGCAGAGACTCCCATCCTGGGGCCACGCAAGCTGCGTCTACTCCACGCCCGGGTGAGTCACAGAATCTCCGCCACGCTCAAAAAGGCGACGTCTTATGATGAGGCGGTCGAATTACTCCGCAAGCGGTTTGTCAAACCCGTCAATTAGGTGCACGCCCAGCATCTGCTCTCTACCTGCTGGCAGCGCTCGGGGGAATCGTTAGACGAGTTTGTTGAGAAACTCACCGCGCTTGCCAGGGACTGTGACCATCAGGATGTGACAGGGGAAGTCCATATGAACCTGCACATCAGAGACGCTTTCGTGTCCGGCATCCGCTCGACCTACATCCGGCAGCGGCTGCTCGAAAACGGGGCAAATGACCTCCAGGACACGCTAACGCTCGCCTCCTCGCTGGAGGTGGCCCGACATAACTTGGGTGCGGACTCTGCGAGCCCTCCCCCGGACTTCCTCCAACTCAGCCGTATTACAGGCCTGCGCCACGCGGCGACCCGCTCCACATGGGGGCACACCGTGCTACTTCTGCGGGCAGGGCCAGCACCCACGCCCACGCTGCCCAGCCCGCTCCGCGATCTACAGCGACTGCGGGACTAAAGGGCACTTTGCAAGGGTCTGCCTGGCCAGACCCAGGGGCCAGAAAAACAAAGAACAGCCGGCCCGAAAATCAAGCTCAGGCCTCGTAATGCTGCTGCGCACCGACCCGACACGCCCCCTTCTGATGCATCATCAGCCTCGTGCGAATCATGGGAGCAGCCATCTTGTCGGCGGCCATCTTCTCGACCCGACACGTGCGACCGACGGCGGCGGCCATTTTACGAGTCCGACTCGGCTGAGGACTCCGACTACCCGCGAGTGGGTGCGATCACCCTCGACCAAACTCGGCCAAAACACCTGCAGAACTCCATGATGCAGGTCCAGGTCAACGGGCACGACACTGCATGCCTCTTCAACTCCGGGAGCACGGAGAGCTTTATCCACCCTGAAACGGTAAGACGCTGCTCCCTACGCACCCATCCCGCATCCCAAACCAAAGCCCTCGCATCTGGGTCCCACTCGGTACAAATCAAGGGGTACTGTATGGCGGATCTCTCGATCCAGGGCACCAAATACACCCGTTTCAAATTTTATATCCTCCCTCACCTCTGTGCCTCCCTGCTGCTCGGACTGGGTTTCCAGTGCAGCCACCGAAGCCTGACACTGAAGTTCGGCGGAGACTTGCCCCCCCTCACGGTGTGCTGCCTTGCGACACTGAAAGTCGCACCCCCCTCGCTATTCGCGAACCTAATGTAGCCACCTAAAATGGCTGATTCCCAATTAGAATGGTCAAACCCCGATCTGAAATGGCGAACGAAAGAGGCTGATGGGAAAATCAGCCAACAGGACTCAAACAGACAGCTGCAGGTAAAACAGTGTATTCGCCTCTGGGGAAATCGGCCCAGACCGATTCCTGCAGCCATCAACATAACAACCCAGCCATCTGCATAGTAATCAGCCATCCCCGGGAACAATTGCTACACATTAACAACACAAAGCCGATCCAGACCTGTCGGCACCAGCAGGGGCTGACACAAAGGAAGGTAAACGACCACCTCCCCCCCCCCCGGTCAAGGAATCGCCCCATTATTGGAGCATATCGAACCAAGTGATTGGGACCAAGTCCAATCACTTGGAACCAGGTACAAGGTCCGCCCCGAGAGGCGGGAAGCCCCTGGGGACTATAAGAATAGGGGCCAAGTTCAAATCGACCCTTCTTCTCCTGCTCGCAACCTTCGAGACCTTTGCTGTTGCAGACATAGAGGCTGTCTGAGTATATGTCTGCTGGGCTGGGGAAGGAGTCTGGGTGGTCTACTATGTACACGATGGCCGCAAGCTCTGCTGCCTGCGCGCCTAAGTGCCCGGGGAGTTTTAATGCTATCTCCTCGAGGGCGCGTCCCTGCGCATCCTCAACATAAATCCCACAACCTGTTATGCGTTGCCCATCTAAGACTGTGGAAGATCCATCCACATAAATCCTAATGGGTTCACACGTGTCCGGGTGAGGGGGGCTCTGAGATCAATTTCCTATTTTTCTGGGGGGTGTTTTTGCTACAAAGGGGCCTGTATTGTGGAGTGGAGAGATGATTTCACACTCATGCGGGGTTCCGGGGTACTGTAGATTGTCCGCTAAGTATGTGTGAGTCTTTGTCCGATTTACTGTGATGTCCCGTCCTTGTAAGAGAAGGGTCCATCTAGCAGCGCGGATTTGGCTGACGGTACGTCCTTGAGTCGTCCGTCTAGTAAAAGTTGGGTGGGGGTGTGCTCGGTCAAGATGGTGATGGGGTTCAGTCCGGTAATGTATGAAAAGTACTGGACTGCCCAGAAAACTGCGAGCAGGTGCCTCTCACAGGCTGAGAATCCCTGCTCCACAGCATCTAAAATTCGGGAGGCATAAGCCACGGGTCTTAACTGGTCGTGCCGTTCCTGCAGGAGCACGGCTGAAAGGGTGCGGTCTGTGGTCGCTACCTCTATGGCGTAAGGGGAAAGCGGGTCTGGAACTTGTAGTGCGGGGGCGGCTATGAGCGCCTGTTTTAATGATTCCACAGCATCCGTATGCTGCGGGAGCCATTCCCAGGGGGCTCCCTTCTTTAGGAGGTCTGAGAGGGGCGCTGCCTTGCTGGCGAAACCGTCAATGTGGTTTCGGCAGTAGCCAACCAGTCCTAAAAACGACCGTAGGGCTGAAACGTTCTAGGAAGGGGCAATTTAGCGATCGAGTCAATTCTTTTATGCTCGATCTCGCGTTTGCCGTGTGTGATAATAGTACCCAAATATACCACTTTTTCTTCCAATATCTGGGCCTTTTTGGGGTTGACTTTACAGCCAATGGAATGTGGTAATTCCAGGAGTTCGGACAGAAGTTCAATGTGCTCTTCCTTGGTGTCTGTCTGCAGTAGTAGATCGTCTACATACTGTACCAGACATTCGGGGCGAGAAAATTTTGCTAGTCCATTTGCCAGCTGTCGGTGGAAAATGGAGGGGGAGTTGTGGAAGCCTTGTGGCAGGCATGTCCACGTGTACTGCTGCGCTTTAAAAGTGAAGGCAAATTTATACTGGCACGCCTTTGCCAATGGAATGGAACAGAATCCATTACTGATGTCCAGAACCGTGAAATATCGGGAATTGAGTCCCTGTTTGAGCATGGTCTCGGGACTTGTTGCAACGGTGGGGGCTGCTGCGGGGGTGACTTTATTGAGTTCCCGATAATCAATGGTTAGTCGCCATGATCCATCGGGCTTTCTCACTGGCCAAATCGGGGCATTATTAGTGGAGGCTACCGGTCTTCGGACACCCTGCTCTAATAAGCTCTCTATAACTTTTAGGATTTCTCCCTCTGCTTCTAGGGGGAATCCGTACTGTTTTGGGGTCTAGGGTCCGGTCCTGTTACTTGTACGGAGCCAGTCATCCGTCCACAGTCGTGCTTGTGGGTCGCGAATGCTGCCCTGTTCTTTTGCAGGACTGCCCTAACCTGCTTGTCCGTGCTGAGTGTGGTGGGGTTGAACCAAAACTCGCCTACTGCGCTAATTTTGTTCATGTAGTCCCCTATGTTGAGCGTTGCGGGGGCTCTAGCGGATTTCGCCATCTTCCAGACACACTGGTTGACTGGATCGAAGAATAGGTGGTGGGAATTCATAAAATCAATCCCCAGAATGTGTTCTGCTGCGTGGCGCAGGTCTACTAAAACTACGGGGTGTTTTGTGGTTATGTTTCCTATTTGAATGGGTACAGGGTGTGGCGCACAAAGACTCCGTGAGACAAACAGAGTGAAGTCGATGAGGCTTTATTAAGCGTGTCTGTTCCCCAGCAGCCCGATAGTAAACTGGCCTGCGGGGGAAGGCACCGGCTTCTTATACTTCGCCTTCAGGGCGGAGTATGAGGTCAACGGCCAACCAGGACCCGGGATCTGTCAGCCAATGACATTAGGGCTTCCAGTCCCACATGACCCCCAATACATACTACCACATTCACCCCTTGTCAAAAATGAACCCGGCGGGGTGATGCTTCGTATGGTGGTAAGGGTTTACAGTACTGGTCCTGGGAGGAGAGAACAGTTACATGGTAGGACCGTATTGGACAGTATCGTCCTGTTACAACTATTTACAGAGGATATATGAAAACAAAATGTTCATTGGACAGTCCATCTTTGTTTTACATCGACGCCACGAGTCGGTCGGGCGGTCTGGTCGTCCGTGTCGATCGCCTCGGCCCCGGCGGTGGTGGTAGTGCTTGTACCAGCGTTGTCGCCTCCGGGAACCGCACGGTTTTAGCTGTCGGTGCAAAGGGGAGGGGGGCTGATCCTCCTGGGAAGGGGGCGGTCGCGGGGTGCGGCGGTGGCAGGAAGGGGGGCGGTTGGGTTGATGGTGCCGGGGGGGTGTGCGTGGTGCCGGCGGGCGCCAGATCCCGCAGGGAGACCGTGTCCTGTCGGCCGTCGGGGTACTCCACGTAGGCGTACTGGGGGTTTGCGTGGAGGAGGTGAACCCTTTCGACCAACGGGTCCGCCTTATGTGCCCGCACGTGCTTTCGGAGCAGGATGGGTCCTGGGGCCGCCAGCCAGGTCGGCAGCGACGTTCCAGAGGAGGACCTCCTAGGGAAGACAAGGAGACGCTCGTGAGGCGTTTGATTAGTGCTCGTACATAATAACGACCGGATGGAATGGAGAGCGTCCGGGAGGACCTCCTGCCACCGTGAAACTGGGAGATCCCTGGACCGTGGGGCCAGTAGGACGGCCTTCCAGACCGTGCCGTTCTCCCTTTCTACTTGCCTGTTCCCCCGGGGGTTGTAGCTGGTCGTCCTGCTTGAAGCTATACCCTTGCTGAGCAGGAACTGGCGCAGCTCGTCACTCATGAAAGAGGACCCCCTGTCGCTGTGGACGTATGCGGGGTAACCGAACAGTGTGAATATGCTGTTCAGGGCTTTAATGACTGTGGCCGCGGTCATGTCGGAGCAGGGAATGGCGAAAGGGAAGCGGGAGTATTCGTCCACTACATTAAGGAAATACGCGTTGCGGTCGGTGGAGGGGAGGGGCCCTTTGAAATCGAGACTGAGGCGTTCAAAGGGACGGGAAGCCTTAATCAGGTGCGCTCCATCTGGCCTGAAAAAATGCGGTTTGCATTCTGCGCAGATGTGGCAGTCTCTTGTGACTGTACGGACCTCCTCTAAGGAGTAGGGGAGATTGCGGGACTTGATGAAGTGGTAAAACCGAGTGACCCCCGGGTGGCAGAGGTCCTCGTGGAGGGCTTGGAGGCGGTCAATTTGTGCGTTGGCACATGTCCCGCGGGATAGGGCATCAGACGGCTCGTTCAGCTTTCCGGGCCGGTACAAGATCTCATAGTTGAAGGTGGAGAGTTCGATCCTCCACCGCAAGATCTTGTCGTTCTTGATCTTGCCCCGCTGTGCATTATCGAACATGAAGGCAACCGACCGTTGGTCAGTGAGGAGAGTGAATCTCCTGCCAGCCAGGTAATGCCTCCAATGTCGCACAGCCTCCACTATGGCTTGGGCTTCCTTTTCCACTGAGGAGTGGCGGATTTCTGAGGCGTGGAGGGTTCGGGAGAAAAAGGCCACGGTTCTGCCCGCTTGGTTGAGGGTGGCCGCGAGAGCTACGTCAGAGGCGTCGCTCTCGACCTGGAAGGGGAGGGACTCGTCGATGGCGCGCATCGTGGCCTTTGCGATGTCCGCTTTGATGCGGCTGAAAGCCTGGCAAGCCTCTGTCGACAGCGGGAAAGCCGTGGTCTGTATTAGGGGGCGGGCCTTGTCTGCGTACTGGGGGACCCACTGGGCGTAGTATGAAAAGAACCCCAGGCAGCGTTTCAGGGCTTTTGGGCAGTGCGGGAGGGGAAATTCCATGAGTGCGCGCATACGTTCGGGGTCGGGGCCTATTATCCCATTGCGCACTATGTAGCCCAGAATGGCTAGCCGATCGGTGCTAAAAACGCACTTGTCCTCATTGTACGTGAGGTTCAAGGCTTTGGCAGTCTGGAGGAATTTTTGGAGGTTGGCGTCGTGGTCCTGCTGATCGTGGCCGCAGATGGTTACATTGTCGAGGTACGGGAACGTGGCCCGTAACCCATGTTGATCAACCATTCGGTCCATTTCCCGTTGGAAGACCGAGACGCCGTTTGTGACGCCAAAAGGGACCCTTAGGAAGTGGTATAATCGCCCGTCTGCCTCGAAGGCTGTGTACTTGCGGTCACTTGGGCGGATGGGGAGCTGATGGTAGGCGGACTTGAGGTCCACGGTGGAGAAGACTTTATACTGGGCAATCCGATTGACCATGTCGGATATGCGGGGGAGAGGGTACGCGTCTAGTTGCGTGTACCTGTTGATGGTCTGGCTATAGTCAATGACCATCCTTTGTTTCTCCCCTGTCTTCACTACTACCACCTGCGCTCTCCAGGGACTATTGCTGGCCTGGATTATGCCCTCCTTTAGTAGCCGCTGGACTTCGGAGCGAATGAAGGTCCGGTCCTGGGCGCTGTACCGTCTGCTCCTAGTGGCGACGGGTTTGCAATCCGGGGTGAGGTTCGCAAACAAGGACGGGGGTTGCACCTTGAGGGTGGCGAGGCCGCAGATAGTGAGTGGGGGTATGGGGCCGCCGAATTTAAACGTAAGGCTCTGTAGGTTACATTGAAAATCTAAGCCCAGCAAGGTGGGGGCACAGAGTTGGGGAAGGACGTTAAGTTTGTAGTTTTTGAATTCCCTCCCCTGTACCGTTAGGGTAACTATGCAGAATCCCTGGATCTGTACGGAGTGGGATCCTGCGGCTAGGCAAATCTTTTGTGCGCTGGGGTAGGTAGTTAAGGAACAGCGTCTTACCGTGTCGGGATGTATAAAACTTTCCGTGCTCCCGGAGTCGACTAGGCATGGCGTCTCGTGGCCGTTAATTAGGACCGTTGTCGTCGTCGTCTGGAGAGTCCGGGGCCGAGCCTGATCGAGCGTAACCGAAGCGAGCCGTGGTTGTAGTAGTGGGGTGGGGTCCGTTGTTGCCGTCCAAGAGGACGTCGGGGATGGATAAAATGGCCGCCCCCATACCTCGCCCGTAGATGAGGGGTCACAAGATGGCGTCGGGGGTGGACAAAATGGCCGCCCCCATGCGTCGTACAGGTCGGGGGCGGTCCAAGATGGCGGGGCCCCTCCTCCCCTCGTGGTGGTCGGGACCCAAAATGGCGGCGTCTGCGGGTCGCACATTGAGTGCTGGGGGGTCTGGGGGGCGCTAGGACCGCGCGGAGTTCCCGGGCCGCGGGCGCTAGGACCGCGCGGAGTTCCTTTGGTGCGAGCGCCAGGGCCGCGGGCGCTAGGACCGCGCGGAGCTCCCTCGCTGGGGACCGGCAGGTCAGTGCGAGCGCTGGGACAGTGAGGAGGTCCCTCGCCGGGGACGGAGGTCGGGGTCCAGGTGAGTTGTATTGCCGGCGGGTCAGGCGTGGGGCGCGGGACGGGGGTGAGGGACCAGGTCGGCGGCGTTGGCGGGTGAGGCGTGGGGCGCGGGACGGGGGCGAGGGCCCAGGTCGGCGGCTCCGGCGGGTCAGGCGTGGGGCGCGGGCGAGGGCCCAGGTCGGCGGCTCCGGCGGGTCAGGCGTGGGGCGCGGGACGGGGGCGAGGGCCCAGGTCGGCGGGTCAGGCGTGGGGCGCGGGACGGGGGCGAGGGCCCAGGTCGGCGGGTCAGTCGTGGGGCCGCGAGCGCTGGCACCGCGCGCAGCTCCCTCGCCGGGGACAGCGGTGGTCGGGGTCAAGGTAGGTGGCGCCGGCGGGTCAGGCGTGGGGCGCGGGACGGGGGTGAGGGTGGCGCTCGGGATACGGAAAACCCCTTCCTCTCCGTGGAGAGTGTTGGCCGGCACCCAAATCGGGAGCGCCGGCGGCGGGTCATACATGGGCTGCGGGGAGGGGGGTTGGGGAGCGTAGGTGGCGTGCAGGGCTCCCAGTTCTCCCGGGGCCGCGGTGGTCGGGACCCAAAATGGCGGCGCCTGGGGGTCGCACATGGCGTGCTGGGGGGGTTGGGAGGCATAGACTGCCTGTAGGGCTCCCTGTTCTCCCGGGACGGCGGCGACCACGCGGGACCGGCACACCACCGCATAGTGGCCCTTTTTCCCGCAGCTTTTGCAGATGGCTGCGCGGGCCGGACAGCGTTGTCGGGGGTGCTTCGCCTGGCCGCAGAAATAACAGCGGGCGCCCCCGGTGCGACTCGGCGTTTGGACTGCGCAAGCCTGTGGGGTGTCCGGGGGGGGGGGGGGGGTAGGGGGTTTGCCGCGGCGGGTACGTACGGGGCCCAATGGCCTGCCGCGCGGTCGGGGCCGTAGGCGCGGGTATTACGCGCGGCTACGTCCAGCGAGGCTGCCAGGGCCCGTGCCTCTGAGAGTCCTAGTGACTCTTTTTCTCGAAGTCTTTGCCGGATTTGGGAGGATTGTATACCTGCAACAAAAGCATCGCGCATTAACATGTCCGTGTGTTCGTTTGCGTTCACCGACGGGCAGCTGCAGGCTCGTCCCAAAATCAGCAGCGCGGCGTAGAACTCGTCCATCGATTCTCCGGGAGCTTGCCGTCTCGTCGCGAGCTGGTAGCGAGCGTAGATTTGGTTAACTGGGCGAACGTAGAGACTTCTCAGTGCTGCGAACGCCGTCTGGAAATCGCGGGTGTCTTCAATGAGGGTGAAAATCTCCGTGCTCACCCTCGAGTGCAGGACCTGCAGTTTTTGTTCATCTGAGACTCGGCCGGTGGTCGATGTGATGTAGGCCTCAAAGCAAGTCTGCCAGTGTTTGAAGGCTGCTGCTGCATTCACTGCGTGGGGGCTGATCCTCAGGCATTCTGGAATGATCCTGAGCTCCATAGTCCTTTTTAGGCACGCTTAATAAATTGTGGCGCACAAAGACTCCGTGAGACAAACAGAGTGAAGTCGATGAGGCTTTATTAAGCGTGTCTGTTCCCCAGCAGCCCGATAGTAAACTGGCCTGCGGGGGAAGGCACCGGCTTCTTATACTTCGCCTTCAGGGCGGAGTATGAGGTCAACGGCCAACCAGGACCCGGGATCTGTCAGCCAATGACATTAGGGCTTCCAGTCCCACATGACCCCCAATACATACTACCACACAGGGGTTGTGATGTATCCCTGCTGTGAGTGGCCTGTAAAGCCGCTGAGGGTGATAGTGGCTGTAGTGGGCCACGTGTCCTTTTGAAAAAGGGTGGAGGAATTTATGGTGGTGCGGGACCCTCCTGTGTCCCAAAGAAATTCGATAGGCTGTCCCCGAATTTTTGCTGCGACTACGGGTCGTCCTGACCTATCCCAAAGGGTGTCGCAGACCCAACTGGGGGAGCCCGTACACCGTCAGTCCGTTCCGCTCAAGTCCGTCTGATCCGAACGGGCGCTGACGCTATGGATGGGCTCTGCCTTTTTCTCACTCAGAGTTCCTGTCTGTTGGGCTCTCTGTGGCTTTTTGGGGCCATTGCACTCTTTTGCAAAATGTCCCAACTGTCCGCAGTTGTAACATTCTTGTGATTTGGGTGGGGGGCTGTTCTTTCCCTCATTTACCCAGGCGGGGTTGTGATGTGTTACTTTTACTGCCTGCATGTCTGCGGCGGCTTGCTTTTCCTCGGTGGTTTTAGCGGCGGGTCGATTGTGAACAGACTGCTCCCAAACGCGGGACAATCTTTTAACCACCCACTTCTCGTTATGAGCCTCCTCCGAGGGATCGTAACTATTACAGGCATTCTGTCCTGTTTCTGTGGCATGGGAGATAAGGGTGCAGGTCCACTTGGCCATATTGTGTGGGGACAAATGGGCACGGTCTACGTCTCCAAAAACGTCTTCGAAGTGAATCCACAGGCGTCCTGCGAACGCTGTGGGGTGCTCAGACTTCTTCTGTCGACACTTATTTAGGCCATCTACGGGGTCACCCCGGTTATACCCGATCGCATCCAGGATCGCGATATGCATTTCTGCAAGGGTGCCTCCTCCTACGTTCTGTGGGTCGGGAAGGGCTGCTGCTACCGATGGATCCAAACTTAGAACCATGAGCTTTCCATGCTCTCTCTCATCCAGGCCGTACATGGTCGCCTGATGTTTGACGGTGGCAAAGAAATGGTGGGGGTCTGAAGCGGGGAGGAACGGTGTGATTTTCGCACACGCGTCCCGTAATTGGGTCACTGTGAGCGGGGTGTAATATAGGAATTCCGCCTCGTCCGATGTGGCTGTGCGGTGAGTTGTTACTGGGTTCATCGGAGCCTTAACTACCTGCTGTGTGGGAGGGTGGGGTGCTTTTCTCCTTTGGGGCCTTCCCTGCGCACATGTTCCCTGAACATATCTCTGTGCTGTTTCCTGTAACTCTTCCCAATCAGGGCCGTCTTCCTGGTCTAATTTTTCCCCAAAGGTTTCCTGAAATCCTTTCTGAACAGAGAGCAGTGATTGCAGGTCTGCAAATTGCTTCCGGCACTTTGCATGGTCTATGGTGCTCTGTCTTTGTTCTGTGGTTGCAGCGTGGAGCGCTCTCAAGGCTGCCTTGAGATCACTACATTGCTTCTGTAGCGTCTCCACCTGCTTCTCTGTTTCTTTCCTTACCAGGACTGCACGCTGCGTGTCCTGATAAGCCTTCTCATACTGGGACTGGAAACTACTCAAATGCACCAGACAAAACTGGTGACCCCGCTTGGCGTCAGCCACCTCTTCATCCTTTGCTGCTAATTTCCTTCTTAATTCCAGATTCTCTTTCTCAACCTCGCATACATCGACTTTACTCATACGATTCATAGATTATCATAGAATTTACAGTGCAGAAGGAGGCCATTCGGCCCATCGAGTCTGCACCCTACCCAAGGTCAACACCTCCACCCTATCCCCATAACCTAGCAACCCCACCCAATGCTAAGGGTAATTTTGGACACTAAGGGCAATTTATCATGGCTAATCCACCTAACTTGCACATCTTTGGACTGTGGGAGGAAACTGGAGCACCCGGAGGAAACCCACGCACACACGGGGAGGATGTGCAGACTCCGCACAGACAGTGACCCAAGCCGGAATCGAACCTGGGACCCTGGAGCTGTGAAGCAATTGTGCTATCCACAATGCTACCGTGCTGCCCTCTACTTCTTTGCGGAGCGTCTTGACGACCTCCTCCGTGCCTCGCAATTGTGCCAGACAGGACACGATTGCCATCGGCTTGCGAGCTTTTGCTAAGCTCTTTTTATGGATCTCACTCATGTTCTCCCACCACGTATGCTCTGTACTTCCGGGACCTGAATCGTCATTATTGCAGAAATCATTCCACATGGGCCATCCTTTGCCCTTGAGATATTTCCGAATTTCCTCTTCCCAAATGGGACACTGTCCCACTCTACTGCTGCTGGTCGCTGCGACCGCAAATTCCTCGGGGTTCATGAGACGTTGCATTGCCTGCATGGCCATCTCTCCTATCCGCTTGCTTCGGTTAAATTTGGAACAGGGGGCTAAGGTGGTGTCGTAGATGCGGGTACGGCTTGCGCTAATTTCCGAAAATACAGACTTCCGACAGCTTTGACGGAACAGAAATCTATCAGTTTTACCTTATAGCCCTGTTAGTTTTGCATGCATACACACACTTCCGAATTATGACTTATTAATCAGAATTACTTGAACACTTGTGGTTTTTTGTTTCCAATTGGATTCTAATTCAAAACTTCTTGGGTTCTCCTGGAGTGGTTTTCCACTTCTAGATCGGGTCCCGTCAGGATGTCGGCAAAATGTTGCTCTTATTAGCCTTAGTTTTATTAGCTCTAATTCTGTCACCTTTGCTCATGAGTCGCCAGGTATCTTTCTGATACCGCCACGTGGTTCAAGCTCAAGTAATGATTAATAATGCAGCACACCGCTTAGTAAAAGTTAAATCAACGCTCATTTATTATATACAGCAATTAATACTTATACAATAATCCTACTTCTAGACTACTACCTACCACTAAAGGCCAATAATTAACTTTGGAAATGGCCCACCAGGTCAGGGAAACGAATGGTCTTTCGAATTGGTTCTGGCCTGCGGGATTCAAAGGCTGGTACAAGTCGATAGTCAGGAGCGCCTATCTGGTAGCGATCGCTGGAGTAGCACTTCCAGTTTTCTTGTAGAAGGGTCTCGAAGGTTGCGAGCAGGAAAAGAAGGGTCGATTTGAACTTGGCCCCTATTCTTATAGTCCCCAGGGGCTTCCCGCCTCTCGGGGCGGACCTTGTACCTGGTTCCAAGTGATTGGACTTGGTCCCAATCACTTGGTTCGATATGCTCCAATAATGGGGCGATTCCTTGATCGGGGGGGGGTGGTCGTTTACCTTCCTTTGTGTCAGCTCCTGCTGGCGCCGAAAGGTCTGGATCGGCTTTGTGTTGCTAATGTGTAGCAATTGTTCCCGGGGATGGCTGCTTAGTATGCAGATGGCTGGGTTGTTGTGATGTTGATGGCTGCAGGAATCGGTCTGGGCCGATTTCCCCAGAGGCGAATACACTGTTTTACCTGCAGCTGTCCGTTTGAGTCCTGTTGGCTGATTTCCCCATCAGCCTCTTTCGTTCGCCATTTTAGATCGGGGTTTGACCATCCTAATCGGGAATCAGCCATTTTAGGTGGCTACATTCACTCCCGACTGTAAGCTTGTCGCCACCAGGGGCCGGCGCTACAGTGCCCAAGATATGGCTTTTACCAAGTCACAGGTCCATCGTTTACTGGGAGAGGGGGTCATCGAGGCTAGCAACAGCCCTTGGAGAGTGCAAGTGGTGGTAGTCCGGTCC
The DNA here is from genome assembly GCF_047496885.1 of Scyliorhinus torazame. Lineage (NCBI taxonomy): Eukaryota > Metazoa > Chordata > Chondrichthyes > Carcharhiniformes > Scyliorhinidae > Scyliorhinus > Scyliorhinus torazame. Next base: position 77,767,429 of record NC_092722.1, on the reverse strand, counting down.
GTGGAGAAGAAACGGATGGTCGTGGATTATCATAGATTATCATAGAATTTACAGTGCAGAAGGAGGCCATTTGGCCCATCGAGTCTGCACCGGCTCCTGGAAAGAGCACCCCACCCAAGGTCAACACCTCCACCCCATCCCCATAACCCAGTAACCCCACCCAACACCAAGGGCAATTTTGGACACTAAGGGCAATTTATCATGGCCAATCCACCTAATCTGCACATCTTTGGACTGTGGGAGGAAACCGGAGCACCCGGAGGAAACCCACGCACACACGGGGAGGATGTGCAGACTCCGCACAGACAGTGACCCAAGCCGGGAATCGAACCTGGGACCCTGGAGCTGTGAAGCAATTGTGCTATCCACAAGGCTACCGTGCTGGATTATAGCCAGACCATAAACCGATTCACGCAGCTTGATGCGTACCCCCTTCATCGCATCGCGGAAATGGTAAATCGGATCGCCCAATACCGAGTCTTTTCCACGGTCGACCTCAAATCTGCCTACCACCAGCTCCCCATCCGACCGAAAGACCGCCCCTATACTGCCTTCGAAGCAGCCGGCCGGCTCTTTCACTTCCTCAGGGTCCCCTTCGGTGTCACAAATGGGGTCTCCGTCTTTCAAAGGGCGATGGACCAAATGGTGGACCAGTACGGTTTGCGGGCTACATACCCGCACTTGGACAATGTCACCATCTGCGGCCATGATCAGCAGGACCATGACGCTAACCTCAAAAAGTTCCTCTAGACCGCCCGAGCCCTTAACCTGGCCTATAACGAGGGCAAATGCGTTTTCCACACCACCCGGCTGGCCTTCCTCGGCTATGTCGTGTAAGACGGGGTCCTAGGTCCCGACCCCAACCAAATTCTCTCCCTTAAGGAACTCCCTCTCCCCCGCAGCCTCAAGGCCCTCAAACGGTGCTTGGGGCTTTTCTCCTATTACGCCCAGTGGGTCCCCAAGTATGCAGACAAAGCCCGCCCACTCCTAAAGACCACCATTTTTCCCCTCTCGGCTGAGGCTCAATTGGCCTTCAACCGCATCAAGGTCGACATCATCAAGGCCGCCATGCACGCGGTGGACGAAACCATCCCTTTCCAGGTAGAGAGCGATGCATCAGACATCGCCCTGGCTGCTACCCTCAATCAAGGAGGCAGACCAGTAGCGTTCTCCTCCCGAATCCTCACCGCCTCCGAGGTTCGACACTCTGCAGTCGAAAAGGAGGCGCTGGAGACACTACCTCGCCGGTAGGAGGTTTACCAACGGTCGGTCGCCTATATGTTCGATAACACGCAACGGGGCAAACTAAAAAACGATAACATTTTGAGGTGGAGGATCGAACTCTCCACCTACTCGTACGATATCAAGTATCGTCCAGGGGAGCTCAACGAGCCCCCAGATGCCCTGTCCCGCGGCACATGCGCCAACACGCAGGAGGACCGCCTGCAAGCCATCCACAATGACCTCTGCCACCCGGGGGTTACCCGGCTCATCCATTTCATCAAGTCCCGCAACCTACCTTACTCAACCAAGGAGGTCAAGGCCATGGTCAGGGCCTGCCAAGTCTGTGCGGAGTGCAAACCGCACTTCTATCGGCCAGACAAGGTTCGGCTCGTGAAGGCCTCGGGTCCCTTTGAGCGACTGAGCGTGGACTTCAAGGGGCCCCTCCCGTCCACCAACCGTTATGCCTATTTCCTCACCGTGATCGATGAGTTCTCCCGTTTCCCATTCGCCATTCCCTGCACCGACATGACCTCAGCCACGGTGATTAAGGCACTGCACAGCATCTTCACCCTGTTCGGTTTCCCCGCTTATATCCACAGCGACCGGGGTACATCGTTCATGAGCGATGAACTGCATCAGTATCTGCTCAGCAAAGGCATCGCCTCGAGCAGAACGACCAGTTATAACCCACGGGGAAACGGGCAGGTGGAGAGGGAGAACGCGACCGTGTGGAAGGCTGTCCTTCTGGCCCTGCGGTCGAGAAATCTCCCAACCACCCGCTGGCAGGAGGTCCTACCCGATGCCCTACACTCCATTAGGTCACTCCTCTGCACGGCCACGAATGAGACCCCTCACGACCGATTGTTTCTCTTCCCCAGGAAGTCTACCTCCGGGGTCTCGCTTCCACCTTGGCTGACGGCTCCGGTACCTGTTCTTCTCCGGAGGCACGCGAGGAGCCATAAAACGGACCCCCTAGTTGAAAAGGTCCGACTGCTCCACGCCAAGCCCAGTTACGCCTACGTGGAGTACTCCGACGGCAGGCAAGATACGGTTTCCCTCCGGGATCTGGCACCCGCTGGATCCCCCACCACAGACGCCCCTTCCCGCGCCGCTCCCCTGCAGGACCCGTCGCCCCCTACAACACACCCCCTTCCGGCCCTACCACCCGTTGGTGAGCCCCTACCGTGCGCCCCCCCTTTACACACCCCGCCGGTGCCAGCTCCGCTACCCCCGGCCCTGCCTAGTTCCTCTGCCCCGACCCGGACCGAAGCTCCGATCGCTGTGCTCCTGGATGTGCCCTCAACCGGGACGTCCGTGCCCGCCGCACCACCGCCCAAATTGAGGAGGTTGATGAGGACGATCCGGCCACCGAGACGGATGGACCTATGATGGCACTTCACCCCCGCCGGACTCCTTTTTAAACAAGGGGTGAATGTGATGAACGGTTACTGCCTTATCATCATGTAAGGTGATGTCCCCTTTAAGACCGGGCTTGGAACCTTGGGGACTCCGCCTCTGGCTCCGCCCATCTGTGAGCCATACATAAAGGGCGGCCTCATGGGCTGTGTAGCAGTCAGCACTTGTCTCAGCTCTAACATAGTTCTTAGTCTAATAAAGCCTTCTTTACAGTTTAATCTCTAAGCGTCGTTATTGAGGGTACCTCACTATGTCTCTTCCTGTTTCTCCCTGCCTCGCTTTCTCTATCTTTATATCTCTCTCTCTCTGTCTCTCTTCTCTGTCTCTGTCTCACTCGCTCTGTCTCTCTTCTCTCTCTCTGTCGCTCACTCTCTGTTTCTATGTCTCTTTCTTTGACTGTATCTCTCTCTGTCTCTCTCTCTGTCTCTCTTCTTTGTCTCTCTCTCTCTCTCTGTCTCTCTTTCTCCCTGTCTCTCTCTCTCTCTCTCCCCCTGGCTCTCTGTTTCTATGTCTCTTCCTGTTTCTCCTTGCCTCTCTTTCTCTATCTCTCTCTTTGACTGTATCTCTCTCTCTGTCTCTGTCTGTCTCTCTGTGATACACTATCAATTACCACAAAGACGAGAGTAGTGGAATAATCAAGGCTTTATTGTGCCTCCTGTAGCTGGAACCAGAATGGCTGCAGCACAGGAGAGCACACACTTTTATACTCCGCCTACTGGGCGGAGCCAGCAGGCAGGGATTTACCCTTGTACCTCTAATATACGGGCAGTGCCATAATACATGTAATATACTACTGGTAGTGTCTACCACATTCACCCCCTGTTAAAAAAAGAGTCCGGCGGGGATGTGGAAAACATTACAAGTTAAGTCTGTCACGGGCCTTGACCCTCCTCTGCGTTCGCCTCGGTCCTGGTGGTGATGTGGGCGCCGACTTGGTCACCTGCGACTCCGGGAGTGTGTTGTCCTCGTCTTCGTCACTCCTGAGTGGAACCAGTGGGAAGACGGATCCAGTTGGGGTGGGGGCAGCCAGCCAACCCAAGTGCTATTTTTGCGGGCAGAACAAACACCCCCGGCAGCGCTGCCCGGCGCGGAGCCGCTGTTTCCAGGCCCGGTCGGTCGCCGCTGTTTCCAGGCCCGGCATTCCTGCACCCCCCCTCCTCCCCCGTGCGACCCAGGGGCACCGCCATTTTCCTCCTCGCAAGCCACGTGCGGCCCGTGGGCGCCGCCATCTTCTTCTCCACAGGCCACGTGCGGCCCGTGGGCGCCGCCATCTTCTTCTCCACAGGCCACGTGCGGCCCGTGGGCGCCGCCATCTTCTTCTCCACAGACCACGTGCGGCCCATGGGTGGCGCTATCTTTGATGCTGCCCGCCATGTGCGCCCTGTGGTCGCCGCTATCTTCGCCGCCATTTTGGACCCCTGCTCGTCTGGCCGTTCATCGCCTGCCGCTACCTCCACCACCGCTGACCAGCCCGGGACCTCCCAGCATCTGCCGCAGCTCGCCTCTATCACCTTGGATCAGTCCCGCCCTGCAATCTCACGACCGCAACAACGACGGTGAAGATCGATGGGCATGAGACGGCATTTGACTCCGGGAGCACGGAGAGCTTCATCCACCCCACTACGGTAAGGCGCTGCTCCCTTGTGGTATACCCCATCACCCAGAAAATCTCCCTGGCCTCCGGATCCCATTCCGTGGAAATCCGGGGGTACAGCATCGCAACCCTCACCGTCCAAGGAATAGAGTTTAGCAACTTCCGGCTCTACGCCCTCCCCCACCTCTGCGCTGCCCTGTTACTCGGCCTGGACTTCCAGTGCCACCTCCAAAGCTTAACATTAAAATTTGGCGGACCCCTGCCCCCCCTCACCAATTGCGGCCTCACGACCCTTAAGGTCGATCCACCTTCCTTGTTTGCGAACCTCACCCCAGATTGCAAACCCGTCGCCACCAGGAGCAGACGGTACAGTGCCCAGGACAGAACCTTCATCAGGTCGGAGGTCCAGCGGCTGCTGCGGGAAGGTATCATCGAGGCTAGCAACAGCCCCTGGAGAGCTCAAGTAGTGATAGTGAAGACTGGGGAGAAGCACAGGATGGTCATTGACTACAGTCAGACCATCAATCGGTACACGCAGCTCGACGCGTACCCCCTCCCACGCATATCTGACATGGTCAATCAGATTGCATAGTACCAGGTCTTTTCCATATTGGACCTGAAGTCCGCCTACCACCAGCTCCCCATCCGCCCGGAGGACCGCCAATACACTGCGTTCGAAGCAGATGGCCGCCTCTATCACTTCCTTCGGGTTCCCTTCGGCGTCAATAATGGGGTCTCGGTCTTCCAACGGGAGATGGACCGAATGGTTGACCGGTACAGACTGCGGACCACCTTCCCGTACCTGGATAACGTCACCATCTGCGGCCACGATCAGCAGGATCACGACGCTAACCTCCAAAAATTCCTCCAGACCGCCAAACTCCTTAACCTCACGTACAATAAGGATAAATGCGTGTTCCGCACCAACCGCTTAGCCATCCTTGGTTATGTCGTGGAAAATGGAGTTCTCGGGCCCAACCCCGACCGCTTGCGCCCCCTCATGGAACTTTCCCCCCCCCCCACCCCCACTGCCCCAAGGCCCTGAAACGATGCCTGGGGTTTTTCTCCTACTATGCCCAGTGGGTACCTAACTATGCAGACAAGGCCCGCCCACTCATTCAGTCCACAGTTTTTCACCTGACGGCTGAGGCCCGCCAGGCCTTCAACTGCATCAAGGCGGACATCGCCAAGGCCACGGTGCACATGGTCGACAAGTCCCTCCCCTTTCAGGTCAAGAGTGTTGCATCGGACGTAGCTCTGGCTGCCACCCTCAACCAGGCGGGCAGGCCTTCTTTTCCCCACCCTCCATGCCTCCGAAATTCGGCATTCCTCTGTCGAAAAGGAGGCCCAAGCCATTGTGGAAGCTGTGCGGCATTGGAGGCATTACCTGGCCAGCAGGAGATTCACTCTCCTCACTGACCAACGCTCGGTAGCCTTCATGTTCGATAATGCACAGCGGGGTAAGATCAAAAACGACAAGATCTTGAGGTGGAGCATCGCGCTCTCCACCTACAATTATGAGATTTTGTATCGCCCGGAGAAGCTCAATGAGCCCCCTACACCCTATCCCGCGGTACATGTGCCAGCGCACAAGTGGACCGACTCCGGGCTCTCCACTATGACCTCTGCCACCCGGGGGTCACCCGGTTCTTCCATTTTGTCAAGGCCCGCAACCTGCCCTACTCCATTGAGGAGGTCAGGACCGTCACCAGAGACTGCCAGGTCAGCGCGGAGTGCAAGCCGCACTTCTACCGGCCAGATAGAGCGCACCTGGTGAAGGCCTCCTGCCCCTTTGAGCTCCTCAGCATGGACTTGAAAGGGCCCCACCCCTCCACCGACTGCAACACGTACTTTCTGAACATGGTTGATGAGTATTCCAGGTTCCCTTTTGCCATCCCATGTCCCGATATGACTTCTGCCACGGTCATTAAAGCCCTTCACAGCATCTTCACTCTGTTCGGTTTCCCCACCTACATCAACGGTGATCGGGGATCCTCCTTTATGAGCGATGAGCTGCGTCAGTTCCTGCTCAGCAAGAGCATTGCCTCGAGCAGGACGACCAGCTACAACCCCCGGGGAAACGGGCAGGTGTAGAGGGAGACCGGGACGGTCTGGAAGGCCGTCCTGCTGGCCCTGCAGTCTAAAAATCTCCCGGTCTCCCGCTGGCAGGAGGTCCTCCCCGACGCGCTCCACTCCATCCGATCGCTCCTCTGCACCGCCACTAACGAGACCCCTCATGAACGTCTCTTTGCCTTCCCCAGGAGGTCCACCTCCGGGGTCTCGCTCCCAACATGGCTGACAGTTCCTGGACCCGTCCTCCTTCGCAAGCATGTGTGGACCCATAAGTCGGACCCCTTGGTCGAAAGGGTCCACCTCCTACACGCGAACCCGCCTACGCCTACGTGGCACACCCCGACGGGCGCCAGGACACAGTCTCCCTCCGGGACCTGGCACCCGCTGGATCCCCACCCACGGCCCCCTACCTGACACCGCCCCCCCCCCCCCGGTTGCATCATTCACCCCTGCGCCACACCCCCTCCCCCCAGCGAACCTCACCGCAGCCCCCACCCCAGGAGGATCTGTCCTCCCACTGGTTCCACTCAGGGGTGACGAAGACGAGGACAACACGCTCCCAGAGTCGCAGGTGACCAGGTCGGCGCCCACATCACCACCAGGACTGAGGCGATCGCAGAGGAGGGTCAAGGCCCCCGACAGACTGAACTTGTAATTCTTTTTTTCCACCAGCCCCGCCGGACTCTTTCTTTAATAGGGGGTGAATGTGGTAGTCACCACTAGCAGTATTATATGTATTACGGTAATACACGTATAATAGAGGTACATGGGTAAATCCCTGCCTGCTAGCTCCGCCCAGCAGGCGGAGTATAAATGTGTGTGCTCTCAGATGCTGCAGCCATTCTGGTCCCAGCTACAGGAGGCACCACATCTTTGCTCAATAAAGCCTCGATTATTCCACTACTCTCGTCTTTGTGGTAATTGATAGTGCATCACTCTTTCTGACTCTTTCTCTCTCTCACTCCCTGTCTCTCTCTCTCTCTCTCTCTCTACCTATCTCTCTCTCTCTCTCTCCCCGTCTCTCTTTCTATCTCCGTTTCTCTGTTTTTGTCCCCCTGTCTCTCTCTCTCGCTGTGTCTCTTTCTCTCTCTCTCTGTCTCTCTCCTTCTCTCTCTCTCTGTCTCTCTCCTTCTCTCTCTCTTTCTCTCTCTCACCCTCTCTCTCTCTCTCTCTTCGTTCTGTTTCTCTGTCTCTCTCCCTGTTTTTCCCTGCCTCTCTTTCTCTATCTCTCTTTGTCTCTCTCTCTCTCTGTCTCTTTCTCTTTGTCTCTCTCTCTGTCTGTCTCTCCTCCCCTCCACCTTCTCGCATGTTGTGTTAACCCTCATCCATCCTCTCTTCCTTGCCCTCAGGAAGGAGATTGCCAAACTCAACCTCTTCTTCCGCGAGTTGAACTACAAGACCATGAGTGAGACGCCCGCTCTTCCTGTGAGCCTGATTGCTTTCTACAGCCTGCAGTGCGCCGGCGAAGGGGGGGGTGGGGAGGGGGGGAGGACGAGACATGATCTGTACTCCCGGGGGGTTTGCACGGCACACATTTTTCAAGACCACGCTTGCTGCAGCTTGGGCTGCTGGAAGTGCATGAGTGCAATGGGGACGAAGGCAACCGTATGGAAATGTGTGAGCAATGTGGAAGGTAGTCCCGAAAGCCTTGAGCCGTCTGGAAGGGGCCAAAGTGGGGTGGCACGGTAGCAAAGTGGTTAGCACTGTGGCGTCACAGCGTCATGGTCCCAGGTTCGATTCCTGGCTTGGATGACCGTCAGTGTGGAGTCTGCACGTTCTCCCCGTGTCTGCGTGGGTTTCCTCCGGGTGCTCCAGTTTCCTCCCACAAGTCCCGAAAGACGTGCTGTTAGGTAATTTGGACATTCTGAATTCTCCCTCCGTGTACCAGAACAGGCGCCGGAATGTGGCGACTAGGGGCTTTTCACAGTAACTTCATTGCAGTGTTAATGTAAGCCTACTTGAGACAATAAAGATTATTAAAAGTCCTCCTCCTGCTCCCTTCGTGGTGGGGGTTAAGATGAGTTGATGTCTAACGAGTGTCAGAGTAGAGTGGAAAGGCAGTGTTGGGGTTGGAGGAGTGGTATGGGTTTTGGAGAAGGGGGTTGGGTTCGATGTGTGGGAGAGATGGGAGGAAGCTCCCCTAATAATGGCCTGCCTCTTCTCCTTGCCTCCGCAGATGGTGGTGATGCTCTCTAACTTGGGCAGCCAGTGGAGTTTGTGGTTTGGCTCCTCGGTGCTGTCAGTGGCTGAGATCCTGGAGCTCCTCCTCGACCTGGGGGCCCTGAGTGCCATCCTAGCAGTGCGCAACCTACGCCGGCGTCTCTGGGAGCCCGCCCCCTCCCCTACCCCCCATCCCTCCCCAGAGCATGGCTCACAGCACTGCCACCCGCCCATGCTCCCCCACCCCCCTCAGGATGCCAGTGCCCACCTGGGCTCCTTCGATGCCCTGGCTGACCCTGCCCTGCCCCCCACGTATGACTCACTAGACCGTGACGGGTACGGAGCGGGCCCCGGAGGCTGCCAGGGGCCTGAGGGTGCCCAGGAAGGGGCGGGGACCTTCCTCTGAGGCGGGGCTCCTATAGCTCTGACTGTTCACTACCCACTCCCCAAACTGTGGAATTCATCACACACACACAATCACCCCCCCCCCACCCCACCCCCGCACCCCCACCCTCTCCCCCGCACCCCCACCCTCTCCCCCGCACTCCCCGCGCAAACCGTGGAAGAATTACTCCTGGTTTCGACAAGAAGCAACTGGCAAGATTTTCAGAGAGAAATTTCATCGAGCGAGAGACGAAGAGGGAGAGAGACGCACATCGAGGGACAGAGAGAGTGAGATAGGTAGAGAGACGGAGAGAGACAAACAGAGGGAGAGAGATGGAGAGAGAGAGAGTCAGAGATGTTGTGTTCTCTATTCTGCTTTACCTTGATTCTCAGATGCGTAGTATTGAATAAAGAACACAAAGCTTTGTTAACGAACAAGACTATAACCGTATTACACTACTAACTAAGATTTGTTCACATTCCGAAAGTAGAAGGTTTCTATCTTAAACTATTCTATCTCTAACTAACAGAACATCTCAAGTACACAACTGCTCTCTCTTTTGCCTCACTATCTTCTGTCTGTTCTTCTTCATCATCTTCTGACCCACAAGGCTTAGCCCATCCCTTATATACTTATGGGACTAGCTCCCTCGAGTGGCTGTCTGTATACATTTCATTAACTCTTGCATTGCCTTCATTTATGATTATACCACAAGAGAGAGATGGACATCGAGGGACAAAGACAGTGAGATAGGTAGAGAGAGAAAAAGAGAGAGAGAGACAGAGAGACAAAGGGAGAGAGAGAGACGGAGAGATAGAAGGGGAGAGAGAGATGAAGAGAGACAGACAAAGGGAGAGAGAGAGAGACAGATATAGAGAGAGGGAGGGACAGAGTAAGAGAGAGAGACAACAGAAGGAGAGAGACAGAGAGAGAGAAAGCTAGATGAAAAGACAGAGAGGGAGACAGAGAGAACATTTTTGTAAATTTACATCTTTAATAAAGTTGCTGGAATGAACACTGGTGCTTGTTTTGTTGGGGTTCTGTGTCATGGTGTGTGTGGGAGGGTTGGGGAAAAAGGGGCTGGACTCTTTCTGTGTAACAAAAGGGGCGGCTGGTGTTTGGGAAGTGTTAGAACTCCCCCCCCCCCCCCCCCCCCCCCCCCCCCCACCAGGCCGGGGCTGGAATCAAACCCGGGACCTCAACATCGTGAGACAGCAGTGCTAACCACTGCACCACGGTGTATCATTAAATAAACCCCTGTTCTCTCACTGCTGGCTTCCTCATGTTGCTAAACTGGCGACGAGGGGAATAGCAAACTCCGGACTCACTTCCGGAACCACCTAGACGCCCGGTAATTTGCTATCCCAGGAGGTGGGGACATAAACAGTTCGGAATGCTGCTATTTGGGAGGTTGGACGCCTTTGATCTGGAAGACTGGAACCAGTGAGTGGAGCTCATGAGGTATTTTTTTCCAGGCAGAGGGGGTAGACCGTCAGAAATTCCTCCTCCTGACCGCCTATGGGGCCCAGATTTTTGGGATCATAAAGTGTCTGACTTACCCGGCCGCACCAGACTCCCGAGTCTTTTGATAAGCTGGTTGCTTAGGTTTTAGAACATTATGACCCCAGACCTTCCGTGATTATACAGCGATATAATTTCAATACGGCAGTGTGGTCTCCGGGTGGATCGGTCACTGACTCCTTGACCCGCCTAAGAAGTCTAGCTGAGTATTGCGAGTTTGGGCCGTCCCTCTCCGAAACATTCAGGGATAGGCTAGTGTGCGGCATAAACAACACTGCCACTTAATCTGTTCAGTACGAAGTCTTACAACACCAGGTTAAAGTCCAACAGGTTTGTTTCGATGTCACTAGCTTTCGGAGCGCTGCTCCTTCCTCAGGTGAGTGAAGAGGTATGTTCCAGAAACATATATATAGACAAATTCAAAGATGCCAAACAATGCTTGGAATGCGACCATTAGCAGGTGATTAAATCTTTCCAGATCCAGAGATGGGGTAACCCCAGGTTAAAGAGGTGTGAATTGTGTCAAGCCAGGACAGTTGGTAGGATTTTGCAGGCCAGATGGTGGGGGATGAATACAATGCGACATGAATCCCAGGTCCCGGTTGAGGCCGCACTCATGTGTGCGGAACTTGGTTATAAGTTTCTGCTCGGCGATTCTGCGTTGTCGCGGGTCCTGAAGGCCGTCTTGGAGAACGCTTACCCGGAGATCAGAGGCTGAATGCCCTTGACTGCTGAAGTGTTCCCCGACTGGAAGGGAACATTCCTGCCTGGTGATTGTTGCGCGATGTCCGTTCATTCGTTGTCGCAGCGTCTGCATGGTCTCGCCAATGTACCACGCTTCGGGACATCCTTTCCTGCAGCGTATGAGGTAGACAACGTTGGCCGAGTCGCACGAGTGTGTACCGCGTACCTGGTGGCTGGTGTTCTCACATGTAATAGTGGTATCCATGTCGATGATCTGGCACGTCTTGCAGAGATTGCCATGGCAGGGTTGTGTGGTGTCGTGGTCACTGTTCTGAAGACTGAGTAGTTTGCTGCAAACAATGGTTTGTTTGAGGTTGCGCGGTTGTTTGAAGGCAAGTAGTGGGGGTGTGGGGATGACCTTGGCAAGATGTTCATCGTCATCAATGACGTGTTGAAGGCTGTGAAGAAGATGACGTAGTTTCTCCGGTCCGGGGAAGTACTGGACAACGAAGGGTATTCTGTCGGTTGTGTCCCATGTTTGTCTTCTGAGGAGGTCGGTGCGGTTTTTCTCTGTGGCGCGTTGGAACTGTCGATCGATGAGTCGAGTGCCATATCCCGTTCGTACGAGGGCATCTTTCAACGTTACGCTCCTCCTCGTCTGAGCAGATCCTGTGTATACGGAGAGCTTGTCCATAGGGGATGGCTCCTTTAATGTGTTTAGGGTGGAAGCTGGAGAAGTGGAGCATTGTGTGGTTATCCATGGGTTTGCGGTAAAGCAAAGTGCTGAGGTGACCGTCCTTGATGGAGACGAGTGGGTCCAAGAATGCAACTGATTTTGGAGAGTCGTCCATGGTGAGTCTGATGGTTGGATGGAACTTATTAACGTCATTGTGTAGTCGTTTCAGTGATTCTTCGCCGTGGGTCCAAAGGAAAAAAATGTCATTGATGCATCTGGTGTATAACGTCGGTTGAAGGTCCTGTGCGGTGAGTAGGTCATGTTCAAACTTGTGCATGAAGATATTGGCGTATTGGGGTGCGAATTTGGTCCCCATGGCTGTTCCGTGCGTCTGGATGAAGAACTTGTTGTCGAAGGTGAAGACGTTGTGATCCAGAATGAAGCGGATGAGTTGCAGAATTGCGCCTGGAGATTGGCAGTTGTCGGTGTTGAGTACTGAGGCTGTTGCAGCAATGCCGTCGTCATGGGGGATGCTGGTGTAGAGTGCCGAGACGTCCATTGTGACAAGGAATGTTCCTGGTTCAACTGGTCCATGGTTGCTGAGTTTCTGTAGGAAGCCCGTCGTGTCGCGACAGAAGCTGGGCGTACCTTGTACGATGGGTTTCAAGATGCCCTCGATGTAGCCAGAGAGGTTCTCACACAAGGTCCCATTGCCTGAAACAATAGGGCGGCCTGATGTGTTGGCCTTATGTATTTTCGGAGGCAGTAGGGATCTCCAATGCGGGGAGTACGTGGGATGAGAGCACGTAGGGTGCTCTGAAGATCTGGATCCAAGGTCTTGATCAGTCTGTTAAGTTGGCGTATGTGTTCCTTGGTCGGATCTGCGGGTAACTGTCTGTAGTGTTCTTGGTTGTTCAGTTGTCGGTATACTTCTTTGCAGTAGTCCGTCCTGTTCAGTACGACAGTGGCCCCCCCTTTGTCTGCTGGTTTGATGAAGATGCTGCGGTTGGTCTTGAGAGAGCGGATGGCATTGCGTTGTGCTTGGGTGACGTTCGGGGCTGTCTTGTGAATGCGACTGATGAATCTGGCATCGACGCGACTCCTGACGGCTTGAGCATACATGTCGTGTCTAAGGTAGCGGCCTTCCGGAGGGGTCTAATTCGACTCTTTCCTCTTCGGTTGTCGCACCGCAGATCTCTCGGTCTGCTGTTCCGGTTCATTGGTAGTCTGCTTGGGTTCGCTGTTGGCCTCTTGGGGTCTGTGGAAGAATTCCCGGAGCCTCATTCGCCTGATGAATTCCTCCGTGTCTGCCGCGAGACTGATGGGGTCCATTTTGGTGGAGGTGCAGAAATTGAGCCCTCTGCTGAGGACTTCGATTTCGTCTGGTTGAAGGGTGTAGTCTGACAAGTTGACAATAGATTTCCCTGTATTGTTTTCTACTGTGGCTTGGTTGCTGCCTGTGGTGATGCCAAGTTTCTCAAAGATGGGGTAGCTTTCTGTTCTTGGTGTGCATGCCTTAGACTCGACATGTATGCTCAAGCCGTCAGGAGTCGCGTCAATGCCCGATTCATGAGTCGCATTCACAAGACAGCCCCGAACGTCACCCAAGCACAACGCAATGCCATCCGTGCTCTCAAGACCAACCGCAGCATCTTCATCAAACCAGCAGACAAAGGAGGGGCCACTGTCATACTGAACAGAACGGACTACTGCAAAGAAGTATACCGACAACTGAACAACCAAGAACACTACAGACAGTTACCCGCAGATCCAACCAAGGAACACATACGCCAACTTAACAGACTGATCAAGACCTTGGATCCAGATCTTCAGAGCACCCTACGTGCTCTCATCCCACGTACTCCCCGCATTGGAGGTCTCTACTGCCTCCAAAAAATACATAAGGCCAACACACCAGGCCGCCCTATCGTTTCAGGCAATGGGACCTTGTGTGAGAACCTCTCTGGCTACATCGAGGGCATCTTGAAACCCATCGTACAAGGTACACCCAGCTTCTGTCGCGACACAACGGACTTCCTACAGAAACTCAGCAACCATGGACCAGTTGAACCAGGAACATTCCTTGTCACAATGGACGTCTCGGCACTCTGCACCAGCATCCCCCATGACGACAGCATTGCTGCAACAGCCTCAGTACTCAACACCGACAACTGCCAATCTCCAGGCGCAATTCTGCAACTCATCCGCTTCATTCTGGATCACAACGTCTTCACCTTCGACAACAAGTTCTTCATCCAGACGCACGGAACAGCCATGGGGACCAAATTCGCACCACAATACGCCAACATCTTCATGCACAAGTTTGAACATGACCTACTCACCGCACAGGACCTTCAACCGACGTTATACACCAGATACATCAATGACATTTTTTTCCTTTGGACCCATGGCGAAGAATCACTGAAACGACTACACAATGACGTTAATAAGTTCCATCCAACCATCAGACTCACCATGGACTACTCTCCAAAATCAGTTGCATTCTTGGACACACTCGTCTCCATCAAGGACGGTCACCTCAGCACTTTGCTTTACCGCAAACCCACGGATAACCTCACGATGCTCCACTTCTCCAGCTTCCACCCTAAACACATTAAAGAAGCCATCCCCTATGGACAAGCTCTCCGTATACACAGGATCTGCTCAGACGAGGAGGAGCGTAACAGACATCTACAGACGTTGAAAGATGCCCTCGTACGAACGGGATATGGCACTCGACTCATCGATCGACAGTTCCAACGCGCCACAGCGAAAAACCGCACCGACCTCCTCAGAAGACAAACATGGGACACAACCGACAGAATACCCTTCGTCGTCCAGTACTTCCCCGGAGCGGAGAAACTACGTCATCTTCTTCACAGCCTTCAACACGTCATTGATGAAGATGAACATCCCCACACCCCCACTACTTGACTTCAAACAACCACGCAACCTCAAACAAACCATTGTTTGCAGCAAACTACCCAGCCTTCAGAACAGTGACCACGACACCACACAACCCTGCCATGGCAATCTCTGCAAGACGTGCCAGATCATCGACATGGATACCACTATTACATGTGAGAACAGCACCCACCAGGTACGCGGTACATACTCGTGCGACTCGGCCAACGTTGTCTACCTCATACGCTGCAGGAAAGGATGTCCCAAAGCGTGGTACATTGGCGAGACCATGCAGACGCTGCGACAACGAATGAACGGACATCGTGCGACAATCACCAGGCAGGAATGTTCCCTTTCCAGTCGGGGAACACTTCAGCAGTCAAGGGCATTCAGCCTCTGATCTCCGGGTAAGCGTTCTCCAAGACGGCCTTCAGGACGCGCGACAACGCAGAATCGCCGAGCAGAAACTTATAGCCAAGTTCCACATACATGAGTGCGGCCTCAACCGGGACCTGGGATTCATGTCGCATTACATTCATCCCCCACCATCTGGCCTGCGAAATCCTACCAACTGTCCTGGCTTGACACAATTCACACCTCTTTAACCTGAGGTTACCCCATCTCTGGATCTGTAAAGATTTAATCACCTGCTAATGGTCGCATTCCAAGCATTGTTTGGCATCTTTGAATTTGTCTATATATATGTTTCTGGAACATACCTCTTCATTCACCTGAGGAAGGAGCAGTGCTCCGAAAGCTAGTGACATCGAAACAAACCTGTTGGACTTTAACCTGGTGTTGTAAGACTTCGTACTGTGCTCACCCCAGTCCAACGCCGGCATCTCCACATCATGACTTAATCTGTTGGCAGAGACCACCTTAGATTTAAATCAGGCCATTGAACTGTCCCTGATGTTATGGGGCAGGGCTTAGAAACTCCAAAGTATATCATAGAGTTCACCTGACCTATAACGTTTTGTTGAATTTGGCTAGGATGAGCACAAGAACCTTCATTTGAGGTGTGATTCAACAGTCTTCCTGGACACTTCAATCAAAATAAGCTTTATTCTCAGAACTTAGTTAAC
This sequence comes from Scyliorhinus torazame, assembly GCF_047496885.1. Lineage (NCBI taxonomy): Eukaryota > Metazoa > Chordata > Chondrichthyes > Carcharhiniformes > Scyliorhinidae > Scyliorhinus > Scyliorhinus torazame. The sequence continues at coordinate 77,751,707 of NC_092722.1, read as the reverse complement.
ATTTCTATAAACACTCAGCAATAATTTTTATCAATTACAAACATAAAGACACCCCACAACTACAGTATATGTATAACACTTAATGAATTCCCCCTTAACTGTTCCAATTTAAGAACAAAATCCCATAAACCAAAAAACCCCTTTCAAGGGCGTGGCCCAGCACTTTGCATTCTCACTTGAATAAGACTGGCTTTCCCTGAGATTCTGACCCCGTCTTACCAGCAGGTTTAAACCCTTCCGGAAAGCAAACTATATCTTTTAAGTTACCAAAACAGCAGATAGCTATAATCAATATTTTTGTTAGCGAATCCAAAAACAGCTCACAGAGCCACAGCCCAGCTCCACCGACACAATGACATCACTGAAGCCATGTGATAAGACAAAAACTTTCTTAAAGGGACACTCACATGACACTTTCCAGCAAGCATACGGAGAAAGGAGTGCAGGAACCGGAGCGGTCCATCGACTATGGTGTCCGTAGTTTGGCCCGCCCTCTGTTTTGAACTCCCACTGCATTAGGGGACGGTGCCAGTATGACCAGACCTCCTCTAAAAGGGCAGCCCCAGAGGTGGTTCCGCAGCTGGGTCAAGCACTTAGGAGCCACCGCTGTCCTGCGGGATACCTCCCTCAGGGTGAAGAGGAGAGCCAGCCACATTGCCAAATGTGTGGTGAGAGGACAGGCGATGGTTAAAGCAATGGCAATTGCAGCGCAGGGAACAGTGTCATGGCAGCCGCTGAGATCACCGCGATCCAGGGCCTTGCATGTGCCCGCCCCCCACCCCACCCTCCCCCAGATGAGGAAAACTGTTCAATGCAGCTGAACTCTGTCATGGTCCCGAAGGTAGCACCAATCTGGATCACAATACAGGTCAATGGTCATCCTGCAGTGATGGAAGTGGACATTGACTCTGTTGTCTCCATCGTCAACCATCGCACATTTCGCCGACTCCATGTGGGGATCATGGCATTGATGTTACGCTCCATCGAAGTGAGATTAGTGACCTTTACCGGCGAGCTTTTCAATATTGTGGGCACCACGGTGACTCCGGTAACTGTGTGCAGCAGTCGGTTTGTCTTTCCTTGGTTGTGGTGCAGGGACCGGAGCCCAATTTGTTGGAATGAGACGGATTACAAGTCCTCAGTTTCAACTGGTTACACGTTTTTTGGATGGGAACCTGTACGACGTATTGGGTAAATACCCCAAAGTCTTCCAGGAGTGTCTGGGCAGGATAATGGGGGCCAAGTCCCATATCTACGTGGATCCTGATGCTCAGCCCCGGTATTTTAGGGTGAGGCCTGTCTCTTATGTACGGCTTGCGAAGTTCGATGCAGAGCTTCAGCGCCTGCATGATCTGGGGGTTATACGCCCGGTGCAGTTTGTGGAATGGGCTACACCTGTGGTGCCGGTAATGAAGCCCGACAAAACTGATCGACTTGGGGACCTCCAATGGTGGCCGTGGACTGAATGGTCCAACATTCTGTGGTTCCCACTCAAGGTGGAGTTTTTCAGACCTTCCTCACCCGAATGTTGTGGTATTTGCGAGCAAAAGGTGTATGCGTTCCCTGGGAAGGTAATACTCCTCTGGTGTGGTTGGTATATGGGTCAGCGGACGAGAAGTGCCACGAGTAAGAGAGAGCAGCTGGAGCATGAAAGTTTTCATGGTGTGGCACAGGTGAAGATGGCAGAGGGCAAGGGGGCAGCGCTGCCTGCCCAGTGGTCAAAGGCGCAGCTGGTGGAGTTTTTGAACAACCAATTCCAGCAGCAGAGGAAAGAGGCATGAGGAGCGGCTGGCCTCACTCAGACGGAGTTGGGGAAGGTGTTGAACAGACTTCACCGATTCTTGGACAAGGAGAAAATTCTGAAGTGGGTGAGGCAGACCAAGAAATGAACCTGGAAAGGGAGTGAGCTGCGGGTGTACCAGGACATGGGTGCGGAGCTGGCGAAGTGGAGGACAGGGTTCAACCAGATAAGAAGGGGGTGAATTTTGGGGTTTTGTGCCGTCCCTGCTTGTGAGTGACACATCATAAACAGGAGTTTTATTTTGACTCACCGGAGGAGGCAATGGTCTTTATGAGGGATCATGGACTGGGAGGCGTGTGAGGACAGTGAACTTTGGAGAGGAGCTTTGTGTTCACTGTGGGGCAGATGGGGTGGGGAGTTGGGAGTGGGTTAGACGGGGGAGCGATGATGGTGTTTGTCGGTGGTTGGGAGGATTGCGGGGGAGGGGTGGACTGGAGGGCTGAGGAGAAGTCAGAAGCCTTGGGCAGGGGCTACCTTGCTAGCTGGGTGGGCTAGTTAATGGGACTGAAGTAGGGGGGTTACCAGGAGGAAGGCATGGTGGGGAGAGGGGGTGGGGGGGTGATGGGAAGGGTTGCGGACATGGGTGTGGTTGGTGTGGCGCAGCTGGGAAAGGAGAGATGGTGGCGGACATCCGAGGGTGGGCCTAGAGGGGCGCGTGACGCGGGCCGGGGCTGGCTAAAAAAGGGGTATGGCTGATCGGCAGGGGAGGGGGTGAGGAGCCCCCCCCCCCCACCCCCCCCGCCCGACCAGGCTGGTCACGTGGAACATGCGAGGGCTGAATGGGCCGGTAAATGGTCGCATGTGTTCGTGCGCCTGAGGAGTCTGAAGGAGACTGGTTTGTGATGGATAAGGCACTGCTGGCAGTGCAGGCCGACGGGGTAGTCAGCGATTGTGGTCTCGGACCACGCACCGCGCTGGGTGGATTAGTGGGTGGTTCAGGGGAAGGCCCAGCGGCCGCAGTGGAGGTTGGAAGTGGGGCTGTTGGGTGTGAGGGGGGGGGGGCTGGTGAACGGGCAGCCATTCGGGGCTATGTGGACTTGACTGAAACGGGGGAGGTCACAGCAGCCATGCTGTGGGGGGCACTTAAGGCTGGTGTTAGGGGGGAATTTATTTCTGTTCGGGCGCACAGGGAGCGGGTGGAGCAGGAGGAGAAGGCAAGGCTCGGAGACGAGATTCTGAGGATGGACCGGAGGTACTTGGTGGCGCCTGGGAAGGGGCTGGAAAGGGAAAGAGAGAGGCTCCAGCTGGAGTTCTGATTAGTGTCCACGGGGAAGGCGGTGGGGCAGTGGCGGAGTACGGGGAGAAGGCGAGCAGGGTGCTGGCCCACCAGTTGAGACGCAAGCAGTGGCGAGAGAGATGGGTGGGTGAGGGAAGAGAGGGGTAAGGTGGTGACAGACACGGAGGAGGTGATTGGGCCTTTGAAGCCTTCTATAGGGGGCTGTGTGAGTCAAAGCCCCCGATGGGAAGGAGGGTGCAGGGCCTGGGGGCCCCGATTGGAGAGGTAGATGATGGATGGCATGGGGGCGATGCAGACAGGGAAGGCCCCGGGGGCCGGACATGTTCCCAAGAGAGCTTTATAAAACCTTTGGTGCGGAGCTGGGGCGGAGCGGAGCAGCTGCTGCTGCTGAGGACGAACAACAAGGCGAGGGAGGGGGGGGAACACTGTCGCAGGCGTCCGTCTCCCTGATTTTAAAGAAGGATAAGGACCCAGAGCAGTGTGGGTCATACCGTCCAATAGCGCTGCTGAGCATCGATGCGAAGTTGTCGGCGAAGTTCCTAGCATTGCAAATTGAGGACTGTGTGCCGGGGATGATAGGATTGGATTGGATTGGATTTGTTTATTGTCACGTGTACAGAGGTACAGTGAAAAGCATTTTTCTGCGAGCAGCTCAACAGATCATTAAGTACATGAAAATAAAATAAAATAAGATATATAATAGGGCAACACAAGGTACACAATGTAAATACACAGACACCGGCATCGGGTGAAGCATACAGGGTGTAGTGTTAATCAGGTCAGTCCATAAGAGGGTCATTTAGGAGTCTGGTGACAGTGGGGAAGAAGCTGTTTTTGAGTCTGTTCGTGCGTGTTCTCAGACTTCTGTATCTCCTGCCCGATGGAAGAAGTTGGAAGAGTGAGTAAGCCGGGTGGGAGGGATCTTTGATTATGCTGCCCGCTTTCCCCAGGCAGCGGGAGGTGTAGATGGACGGGTTTTGTAAAGGGAAGGCAGTTGTCGGCAAATGTGCGGAGGTTACTTAATTGAGTGGATGTTTGGATGCCCTCGGAGGGGCAGGAGGTAGAAGTAGTGGTGGTAATGGAAGAGGAGAAGGCCTTTGATTGGGTGTAGTGGGTGAACTTGTCGGACGTGCTGGGATGGTTTGGGTTCGGGGAGGGGTTTGTGGATTGGGTCTGGCTGCTGTACAGGGTGCCGGTGGCGAGCGTTTTCTTTTATTACGCTCCTGTATTATCCTATTTTTAAAAATATGTTTATTAAAGTTTTTTAACACAATTTTTCACCCTTACAAACAATAAACACCCCCCCTTGTAACAAAAAAGAAAACGCACATAGCAAGATATATACATGGTAAAACGATATGTTACAGAGCTTTGTACACTGGCACTCACCCGTACATGCCAGTTTCCCAAATCCTTCATGTCTTCTCTTGCTCATCCACCCTCCCCAGGCAAACCCCCCTCCCCCCTCGCTCCCCCCCCCCCCTCACAGGACATCCCCCCCCTTCCCCCCTGTAGCGCACAAAGACTCCGAGAGACGAATAGAGTGAAGTCGATGAGGCTTTATTAAGCGAGACTGTTTTCCCCGCAGTTCAGTAGTAGACTACCTGCGGGGGAGGGCTCCAGGTACTTATACTCCGCCTTCAGGGCGGAGCTAGAGGTCAACGTCCAACCAGGACCCGGGATCTGTCAGCCAATGACATCATGGGTTCACAGTCCTACATGACCCCTAATGCATACTACCACATTCACCCCTTGTTAAAAATGAACCCGGCGGGGTGATGCTTCTCATGGTGGTAAGGGTTTACAAGGCTGGTCCTGGGAGGAAAACTTTCAATATAACAGTATGTACAAGGTTTTTTTTTTGTTTCAACTATTTACAGCAATCGTCAGGAAAAGACAAAATGTTCTCATTAAAAGTCCACATATTGTACTGTTAGATCGACGCCACGAGTCGGTCGGGCGGTCTGGTCGTCCGTGTCGATCGCCTCGGCCCCGGTGGTGGTGGTGCTTGTTCTGGTGTTGTCTTCTCCGGGAGCCTTACGGTCTCAGCTTGGGCTTTATTCCTGGTCGGGCCTGGGAGGAGGACTGATCCTCCTGGTAAGGGGGCGGTGGCGGGATACGGCGGTGGCAGGAAGGGGGGGTTGGGTTGATGGTGTCGGGGGGGGGTGCATGTTGCCGGCAGGCGCCAGATCTCGCAGAGAGACCGTGTCCTGTCGGCCGTCGGGGTACTCCACGTAGGCGTACTGCGGGTTTGCGTGAAGGAGGTGAACCCTTTCGACCAACGGGTCCGACTTGTGCGCCCGCACGTGCTTTCGGAGCAAGATGGGTCCTGGGGCCGCCAGCCAGGTCGGCAGCGACGTTCCAGAGGAGGACTTCCTGGGGAAGACAAGGAGGCGCTCATGAGGCGTTTGATTAGTGCTAGTACACAGTAGTGACCGGATGGAGTGGAGGGCGTCCGGAAGGACCTCCTGCCACCAGGAAACTGGGAGGTCCCTGGACCGTAGGGCCAGTAGGACGGTCTTCCAGACCGTGCCGTTCTCCCTCTCTACTTGCCCGTTCCCCCGGGGGTTGTAGCTGGTCGTCCTGCTCGAGGCTATCCCGTTGCTGAGCAGGAACTGGCGCAGCTCGTCACTCATGAAAGAGGACCCCCTGTCGCTGTATGCAGGGCAACCGAACAGTGTGAATATGGTGTTTAGGGCTTTAATGACTGTGGCCACGGTCATGTCAGAACAGGGGATGGCGAATGGGAAGCGGGAGTACTCGTCCACCACATTAAGGAAGTATATGTTGCGGTCGGTGGAGGGGAGGGGTCCTTTGAAGTCCAGACTAAGGCGTTCAAAGGGGCGGGAAGCCTTAATCAGGTGCGCACCATCTGGCCTGAAAAAATGCGGTTTGCACTCTGCGCAGATGTGGCAGTTCCTTGTGACTGTACGGACCTCCTCTAAGGAGTATGGGAGGTTGCGGGACTTGATAAAGTGGAAAAACCGAGTGACCCCCGGGTGGCAGAGGTCCTCGTGGAGGGTTTGGAGGCGGTTAATTTGTGCGTTGGCACATGTGCCGCGGGATAGGGCATCGGACGGCTCGTTCAGCTTTCCGTGACGATACAAGATCTCGGAGTTGAAGGTGGAGAGCTCGATCCTCCACCTTAAGATCTTGTCGTTTTTGATTTTGCCCCGCTGTGCATTATCGAACATGAAGGCTACTGACCGTTGGTCGGTGAGGAGAGTGAATCTCCTGCCGGCCAGGTAATGCCTCCAATGTCGCACAGCTTCCACTATGGCTTGGGCTTCCTTTTCCACTGAGGAGTGGCGGATTTCTGAAGCGTGGAGGGTTCGGGAGAAAAAGGCCACGGGTCTGCCTGCTTGGTTAAGGGTGGCCGCTAGAGCTACGTCGGAGGCGTCGCTCTCGACCTGGAAGGGGAGGGACTCGTCGATGGCGCGCATCGTGGCCTTTGCGATATCCGCTTTGATGCGGCTGAAGGCCTGGCAAGCCTCTGTCGACAGAGGGAAGGTCGTGGTCTGTATTAGAGGGCGGGCCTTGTCTGCGTACTGGGGGACCCACTGGGCGTAGTATGAAAAGAACCCCAGGCAGCGTTTCAGGGCTTTTGAGCAGTGCGGGAGGGGAAATTCCATGAGGGCGCGCATACGTTCGGGATCGGGGCCTATTATCCCATTGCGCACTACGTAGCCCAGGATGGCTAGCCGGTTGGTGCTAAAACCGCACTTGTCCTCGTTGTACGTGAGGTTCAAGGCTTTAGCGGTCTGGAGGAATCTTTGGAGGTTGGCGTCGTGGTCCTGCTGGTCGTGGCCGCAGATGGTTACATTGTCGAGATACGGGAACGTGGCCCGCAACCTGTGTTGATCAACCATTCGGTCCATCTCTCGTTGGAAGACCGAGACCCCGTTTGTGACGCCAAATGGGACCCTTAGGAAATGGTATAATCGCCCGTCTGCCTCGAAGGCTGTGTACTTGCGGTCACTTGGGCGGATGGGGAGCTGATGGTAGGCGGACTTGAGGTCCACGGTGGAGAAGACTTTATATTGGGCAATTCGATTGACCATGTCGGATATGCGGGGGAGAGGGTACGTGTCTAGTTGTGTGTACCTGGTGATGGCCTGGCTATAGTCAATGACCATCCTTTGCTTCTCCCCTGTCTTCACTACTACCACCTGTGCCCTCCAGGGACTATTGCTGGCCTGGATTATGCCTTCCTTTAGTAGCCGCTGGACTTCGGACCGAATGAAGGTCCAGTCCTGGGTGCTGTACCGTCTGCTCCTAGTGGCGACGGGTTTGCAATCCGGATGAGGTTCTTCTCCCCCTCGGACCACCCCCCTCCATTTCCTAGACTCCCTCAATGATATGGCCAAGGGTTCAATCGCCAGTGCAAACAACAGGGAGGACAGGGGGCCTCGTCCCACGGTACAGCCAAAAATACTCCGGCCTCCGCCGATTCGTCACCACACTCGCCACCGGGGCTCTGTAAAGGAGCTTAACCCAACTAATAAACCCTCCCCTGAACCCAAACCTACGTAGCACCTCCCAGAGGTACTCCCACTCTACTCGGTCAAAGGCCTTCTCCGCGTCCATAGCTGCCACTATCTCCTCCTCTCCCTCCTCCGATGGCATCATTATCACGTTTAAGAGCCGCCGCACATTGGTGTTTAGTTGCCTGCCCTTTACAAATCCCGTCTGGTCCTCATGAATCACCCCCGGGACACAGTCTTCGATCCTCGTAGCCAGCACTTTTGCCAGCAACTTAGCATCCACGTTGAGGAGCGAGATCGGCCTGTGCGATCCACATTGCAGTGGGTCCTTGTCCCGCTTTAGCATCAAAGAAATCGTCGCCTCCGACATTGTCGGGGGCAGGGTCCCTTCCTCCCTTGCCTCATTAAAGGTCCTCACTAGTATCGGGGCCAACAGGTCTACGTACTTCCTGTAGAACTCCACCGGGAACCCATCCGGTCCCGGGGCCTTCCCTGCCTGCATACTCCCCAAAACCTTGCTCAGCTCCTCCAACCCAATTGGTGCCCCCAAACCAGCCACCTCTTGCTCCTCCACCCTCGGGAATCTCAATTAGTCGAGGAATCGTCTCATCCTCTCTTCCCCCGCTGGGGGGTGGGATCTGTACAGCTCCTCATAGAAGGCCTTGAATGCCTCATTTATTTTCGTTGCACTCCGCACTGTGGCTCCCCTTCCATCCTGGACTCCCCCTATTTCCCTCACTGCCATCCTTTTACAGAGCTGGTGTGCCAGCGTCCGACTAGCCTTCTCCCCATACTTGTAGGTCGCCCCCTGCGCCTTCCTCCACTGTGCTTCTGCCTTCCCTGTGGTCAACAGATCAAACTCCGTCTGGAGACGTCGCCTTTCCCCAAGTAATCCCTCCTCAGGGTCCTCTGCGTATCTCCTGTCCACTCTTAAAATCTCCCCCACTAACCTCTCCCTTTCCATGCCCTCTATTTACTCCCTATGAGCCCTAATGGAGATTAGCTCTCCCCTGATCACCGCCTTCAGCGCCTCCCATACCACCCCCACCCGCACCTCCCCGTTGTCGTTGACCTCCAAGTACCTTTCAATGCACCCCCTCACCCTCCCACACACCACCTCATCTGCCAGCAGTACCACATCCAACCGCCACAGCGTGCGTTGGTCCCTCTCCTCTCCCAACTCCAGTTCCACACATTGCGGGGCATGGTCCGAAACGGCTATAGCCGAATACTCCGTCCCCTCCACTTTCGGGATCAGCGCCCTGCCCAGAACAAAAAAATCTATCCGGGAGTAGGCTTTGTGGACGTGGGAGAAAAAAGAAAATTCCCTGGCCTGCGGCCTGGCAAACCTCCATGGGTCCACTCCCCCCATCTGATCCATAAACCCCCTAAGCACCTTGGCCGCCGCCGGCCTCTTTCCAGTGCTCGATCTGGAGCGGTCCAGTGCTGGGTCCAACACTGTATTGAAGTCCCCTCCCATTATCAGGCCTCCTACCTCCAGGTCCGGAATGCGCCCCAACATGTGCTTCATGAATACGGCATCATCCCAGTTCGGGGCGTATACATTTACCAACACCACCCACGTCCCCTGCAACTTACCGCTCACCATCACATATCTCCCTCCATTATCCACTACGATAGTCTTGGCCTCAAATGACACATGCTTTCCCACCAATATTGCCACCCCTCTATTCTTCGCGTCCAGCCCCGAGTGGAATACCTGTCCTACCCATCCCTTTCTTAACCTGACCTGATCCGCCACCTTCAGGTGTGTCTCTTGGAGCATAGCCACGTCTGCCTTCAGTCCCTTTAAGTGCGCGAACACCCGGGCCCTCTTAACCGGCCCATTCAGGCCCCTCACATTCCACGTTAGCAGCCAGATTGGGGGGGCTCCCCTCTCCCCCCCTCCCCCCCCCCCCCCCCCTCCAGTCCCCCAGCCGGAAGACCCCCGCCCCGACCTCCTCTTCTGTGTCCCATTCCCCTTCGGCCAGTGCAGCAGCAACCCCCCCCCCCCCCCCCGCTAGACCCGTGTCTAGCTTTTTTGCTCCCCCCATATCACTCCCGTAAGTCAGCTGACACCTGCTGACCCCGGCTTCCCCCGCCGTCCCATTGACCCCCCCCCCGTGTGGGAATCTCCCGATCAGTATAGTTCCTCCCTTCCCCCTCCCGCCTTTCTTCCCTAGCGCGGGAAAAAAAAAACGCTCTTTCCTAAGCCTACCCCGTGCCCACTGGCGCAGCTCCTGTTGCGGCCTTGTCTCTTTTCCCCTATCGCCATCCCCCTCTCTCCCCCAGCCCGTGTAACATTTCCTGCGCGTGCTTAACACCCTATATACAACAACCATCACACATCCCCCCCACCCTCACAAACCTTCAGTCTGAGTCCAACTTTTCGGTCTGAATAAAGGTCCACGCCTCTTCAGGCGTTTCGAAATAATGGTGCTGATCCTTGTATGTGACCCACAGTCGCGCTGGCTGCAGCATTCCGAATCTCACTCCTTTCCGGTGCAGCACCGCCTTGGCCCGGTTGAAACCCGCTCTCCTCTTTGCAACCTCCGTGCTCCAGTCCGGGTATATTCGGATCTCCGCATTGTCCCATCCGCTGCTCCGCTCCTTCTTGGTCCATTTCAAGACCCTCTCTCTGTCCGTGAAACGGTGAAACCTCACCACCATCGCCCTTGGCGGCTCGTTAGCCTTGGGCCTCCTCGCCAGCACCCGGTGTGCCCCATCCAGCTCCAGAAGCCTCGAAGGGGCCTCCGCGCCCATCATCGCCTCGAGCATCGTGCTCGCATATGCCCCGGCATCGGCCCCCTCCACTCCTTCAGGGAGACCCAGGATCCGCAAGTTCTTTCTCCTCGACCTGTTCTCCAGGTCTTCGAATCTTCCCGCCCACCTCTTGTGCAGCGCCTCGTGCTGTTCCACTCTCACCGCCAGGCCTAAGATCTCATCCTCATTCTCACTGACTCTTTTCTGCACCTCCTGGATCTTTACCTCGTGGGCCTTCTGGGTCATCCCGTGTCCTTCAATCGCCGACAACATAGGCGACAGCATCTCCTTCCGCAGCTCCTCGAAGCAGCGCTTGATGAACTCCTGCAACTCCGGCCCGCATTCCGTTTTGTCCCCAGCTTCCGCCATTTTGCTTTTCTTCCCTCGCTTCTCCCGCTGCTCCAATGCCGTTTTTTTGGCCGTTTCACTTCTGGTCCGGTCCATAAAAGGTGAAGGGGGACCTTGCTCTTCCCTTCCCACGGATCGTCGTCAAAAAAATTCCCGTTGGGGCTCCTCTAAAGAGCCCGAAGGTCCGTGATAGCAGGAGCTGCCGAATCGTGCGGCTTAGCTCCGCATAGCCGCAACCGGAAGTCTCCTGTATTATCTTGATATACTACGGAGTGTAATATGTGTTACTCAAACCTCGGTTACTGATGAGGTCTTTTGAATCTTGATGAAGAAGATTCAAACTCGTCCAGTAGTAACAAAACGTTTATTGAGTAACTATAAAGGAGGAGGTTCAGCAGGATATTGCTTGGTATGGAGGGTGCTAGCTATGAAGAAAGGTTGAGTAGATTAGGATTGTTTTCGTTGGAAAGACGGAGGCTGAGGGGGGACCTGATTGAGGTCTACAACATTATGAGAGGTATGGACAGGGTGGATAGCAACAAGCTCTTTCCAAGAGTGGGGGTGTCAATTAAAGGGGGTCACGATTTCAAGGTGAGAGGGGGAAAGTTTAAGGGAGATGTGCGTGGAAAGTTTTTTACGCAGAGGGTGGTGGGTGCCTGGAACGCTTTGCCAGCGGAGGTGGTAGAGGCGGGCACGATAGCATCATTCAAGATGCATCTAGACAGATATATGAACGGGTGGGGAACAGAGGAAAGTAGGAAAATAGACGACAGGTTTAGATAAAGGATCTGGATCGGCGCAGGCTGGGAGGACCGAAGGGCCTGTCCCTGTGCTGTAATTTTCGTTGTTCTTGTTCTTTATAACAATAATTGTATGAGTTCTTTACTTTAACATTAATACTAGTGATAAGGTTAACAAGATCTAACTACAGTAACTATACGTAACTCCAATAACCATCTGAACTAATCTGATACTGCCCTGGTCACAATACACCCAAAAGAGAGGGAGAGAGACCCAATGTGGTTTCTTTTATACCCCTGTTGGTCCGGCCCTCTAGTGATCATGTGGTGCTACTGATTACACATTAACCCCTTATGTACATACACCTACAGAGATCACTACATCCCCCTTTTTTCTTGTGTTACATATTTTCTGTATGTTGTAAAGAAAATTGAACAAACATAACGGATGCAGTTTGCAAATGCATAACATAAAATCAATGAGTTAATCAGTCAAATGTTAATACATTTAGTCTCTTAGGTGTTTTTTTTTGTTTGATGATATGTACAAGTTGTGATGATATTGATGATTCTACAAAGCCAATTAATATTTATGAGTCCGATCATAATAAAAGATTTATGAGTCCAAACTTTATGAATTTCTTCGATTGAGTTGCTTTCTTCTTCTGGTCTTTAAGTGCTGATGTTGATGTTGTCATTTCTTTGTGAACGTTGTCAGTGTTCTTGTGTTTAAGTAACCAACAAGTCATCATGAGGTGTTCGAATGGCCTAATCACTTTCGTTATCTGATTTTGACTTTTGTTTCTATGCTTGTGGTAGCGATTCTGTGTTACATTTTTGTTGTCAGACCTGGACTTTTTCCTGTGCTTGCGGTATTGATTCTGTATGTCATCTGCCTTGAAAGCTGGTTTGCTTGTTTGTTGTGGAGCAAATGTGAATTCGTGAGATTCCTTGTCATGCCATGGTATGTTTGTACTCTTGCCAATTTTTGAGCTGTGCTGTTACATTGTCCTTCATGTGCAGAGTTGTACCATGTCGTACAAGTTGTTGTTTCATTGTTGTTGTTTTTGTTGTTGCTGTTGTTTCTGTCTTTGTTGTTTCCGTTGTTGTTCTTGTTGTTTTCGTCGTGTTTGTTGTTGTTTTTGTGGTTTTTGTTGTTGTGCTTGTTGTTGCTGCTGTTGTTCTTGTTTCTGTTGTGCTTCTTGTGGTTTTTGTTGTTCTTGTTGCGCTCAATGACTGTTCCGTGTGGATAATTTGAGTAATTCTCAAAGTTATTGGTGTCAGTGTCCTTTGTGGTATCTGATGTTTCATTGAGCGTTTCTTCTTGAGGATTGTGAGAATGATCTGATCATAGAATCATAGAATTTACAGTGCAGAAGGAGGCCATTCGGCCCATCGCGTCTGCACCGGCTCTTGGAAAGAGCATCCTACCCAAGTTCAGCACCTCCATCCTATCCCCATAACCCCAGTAACCCCACCCAACACTAAGGGCAATTTTGGACACTAAGGGTAATTTATCATGACCAATCCACCTAACCCGCACATCTTTGGACTGTGGGAGGAAACCGGAGCACCCGGAGGAAACCTACGCACACACGGGGAGGATGTGCAGAGTCCGCACAGACAGTGACCCAAGCTGGAATCGAACCTGGGACCCTGGCACTGTGAAGCAATTGTGCTATCCACAATGCTACCGTGCTGCCCCCAATGTTGCATTGATGTTGGTGACATCAGTCATTTGTGGTAGATTTGATTCCTCTTTGCTTCCTTGGTGCTCCTCTTTTGGAGTCATTTCTGGTTCACTTGAATCATCATTGGGTTCTTGGTGCTCCTCTTCTGGAGTCATTTTGACGAATGTGATATAAAATAGTTACTTTAGAGATATTAGTTACTGTAATGTAGAGATAGGCCAGTCTCATCCTGGTGAGTTTACAGACAAAGGATTTCAGACCGCATGGCAAAGCAAGGAGGAGGTGTGTCCACCAAAGGAGGAGAAAAGGATGCTGGGTAATAGGGGCCAGAGGAAGGGATTGGAAGTGAGCCAATTAGAGTGTATTACCAGGTCAGGAGGGGTATAGGATGACCTATGGGAATCGTGCATGTGAAACTTGATACCATTTGAATTGATTTGCAGAGATCCCTTTGTCTCTTTGTTCATTCGCTTTCCGGGATGTAGGAGACTAGATGTGTCCTATGATTCTGTGAAATGAAACAAGCTTGCAAGCTAAATAAAATAACTAATGCTGTACCTGCAAATCCATCTCGACTTTTATTGAGGCCAGACTGACGGGTAAAGAAATTTGGGATTTGTCTATTTCAGGTTCACTTGATTCATCATTGATTTCTTGGTGCTTGTCTTTTGGAGTCATTTCTGGTTCATTTGACTCATCTTTGGTTTCTTGGTGCTCCTCTTCTGGAGTCAAAATCTTCAAGATTTCATTTTCTGGTGGGTAGTTTAGAGTGGATGAGTTTTTAATTGACATGATCTCACTGGACTCAGGAGGTGTTTCAATTTGATTGTTGAGTGCTTCTGTACATACGAGCTGCGATCTGTCCGTCTTGCTGTGACCTTGCACATCTTGTATGTCGATTATGATCACTGTGTCACTATTCTCACATACAGTGGGTACACATTCATTGTCTTCTCGTTGTTCAAATGAGCTGGGTGGATTTTCATAGTCTTCATCTGGTGGCTCAAATAAGCTGGGTAGACTTTCATCGTCTTTTTGTTGTTCACGTGAGCTTGGTAGACTTTCATAGTCTGCTGCTGGTTACTCAGAAAAGGTGGATAGACCGTCATAGTCTTCTTCGTGCACGGTTGTCGCTCTGGAGTCTTTACTTGCTTCCATTCTGGAGTCCGTCAACGCGCTCTCTGTGGAGGCTTGCGTCGCTCTTTCTGTGGAGTCTTTCATTGCTCTCTGTGTGAAGTCGTGCAGTGTTCTCTCTTTGGAGTCGATCTGTGCTCTCTCAATGGAGTCGGTCGGTACTCTCTGTGTGGTGCCATTTTCTTCTTGGCTGATTGACAGGTTGCTGTCATCCAATGTCAACGATCTGCCATTGCATCATGGTATTGGATTCATCTACCATGAGTAGATTAGTATTGAGCTTTTCAACCGTGTTGCTGATGCTGTGATCAGCATATCGGAAGAAATCAGCTATGTCTGAGTAGTATTCTTCAATAAACAAATCATCTCTTTTTGTTTTGCATTCGTTATTGTGCTCTTCATGTTCAATGAACAAATCATCTTCTTTGGTTTCAGGCATTGTTCTGTCTTTCGAAGTAAAGAAATTGGGCTTTAAAACACTTTTTTTAAATTTTGGGGTATTTCCCCTTTTAAGTGGGCATGGTCCGGGTCCTCTGATGTCATGACGTGCGTGATGTCATGCGTAGGACTTGATTGTGTGCTCTTTTCGTAACTGTGCATGCACGGTTTCACGCGCATGCACAAAACACTGTTTTGCCGGTTTGCGTCTTTTAGGGAAGTGCGCATGTGCGGACTGGTCGGACTGCACACGCGCAAGACGGCTGCCGCTCAGAATGTCTGTCTGCTTCTGTTTCAACCCTGCCTCTGCCTCGTGGTGAGTATTCACGCCATTTTTACGGATTTCGTTTTCTAGATACTGATACTTTGTTTGTAAAGACTAAAGTATTGAGTTTGTTTATGTTAATAAGCAAGGCATGTTTGTATAGCGATTTCTAGTTAGATACTGATGTTGTGAAAGTTCTTCTCTCAAATTTTTATCAGACAGTCCGTAAATTAATTGATCCATTACCATAGTGTCTCTGAAATCAGCATAATTACAGCCTTGTGCTATTAACTTGAGGTCTGTAATAAAATCAGTGATGGGTCCTCCGTTTCTCTGGCATCTATGACAAAAATTAAATCTTTCCAGCATCTCACCAGACTGACTTTTACAGTGTTCATCACATTTTTTGAGTATTACTTCTAATTTGGTGTTGTCTTCACCTTCTGAGTAATTAAAGCAATTATAGATTTCTCTAGCTTCATGCCCTCCTGTTGAGAGTACCAGTGCTACTTTTGTTGCGTCAGAGGCCGTGTTCAAATCTTAAGCTGCGATAAATATTTGGAACATCTGTTCAAACATTTTCCAGTTATAACTTAAATTACCGGTTGTTTCCAGCTGCCATGGAGCTCCAATGAGTCTCATCGAATCAGTTAGTCGCCGAGGCTCCATATGCTGCAAAGTCTTCCACAGTCGAATATCCGGTTTGAATTTTCTTCTCTTTTTGTCTAACCTAATCTAACTAGTTCTTTTAAAGCCAACACGCCTGGTATCTTTTATTACGCTCCTGTATTATCTTGATATACTACGGAGTGTAATATGTGTTACTCAAACCTTGGTTACTGATGAGGTTTCTGAATCTCGATGAAGAAGACTTGAACTCGTCCAGTAGTAACAAAAGATTTATTGAGTAACTCTAACAATAATTGCATGAGTTCTTTACTTTAACATTGATACTAGTGATAAGGTTAACAAGATCTAACTACAGTAACTATGAAAAAATGAAAATCGCTTATTGTCACAAGTAGGCTTCAAATGAAGTGACTGCGAAAAGCCACTAGTCGCCACATTCCGGCGCCTGTTCGGGGAGACTGGTACGGGAATTGAACCGTGCTGCTGGCCTGCCTTGGTCTGCTTTAAAAGCCAGCGATTTAGCCCAGTGTGCTAAACCAGCCCCTATACGTAACTCCAATAACTATCTGAACTAATCTGATACTGCCCTGGTCACAGTACACCCAAAAGAGAGGGAGAGAGACACAATGTGGTTTCTTTTTATACCCCTGTTGGTCTCGCCCTCTAGTGATCATGTGGTGCTACTGATTACACATTAACCCCTTATGTATATGCACATACAGAGATCACTACACGTTTGAATGAATGGGATGAGTTTGGGGTACTTTGGGATGCATTGTGGGATGAGACAGGGGTGCCCGCTCTCCCCGTTGCTTTTCACCTTGGCAATAGAGCAGTTGGAAATGGCGCTTAGGGGGTCGAGAGATTGAGTGGGGGCGGAGGGTGGGTGGGCAGCGGGTGCCGAGCATAGGGTTTCGTTGTATGCGGATGATTTGTTGTGGAGATGCCGGCGTTGGACTGGGGTGAGCACAGTAAGAAGTCTTACAACACCAGCTTAAAGTCCAACAGGTTTGTTTCGATGTCACTAGCTTTCGGAGCGCTGCTCCTTCCTCAGGTGTATGAAGAGGTATGTTCCAGAAACAAATATATAGACAAATTCAAAGATGCCAGACAATGCTTGGAATGCGAGCATTAACAGGTGATTAAATCTTTACAGATCCAGAGATGGTGTAATCCCAGGTTAAAGAGGTGTGAATTGTGTCAAGCCAGGACAGTTGGTAAGATGTGTGCAGAACTTGGCTATAAGTTTCTGCTCGGCGATTCTGCGTTGTCGCGCGTCCTGAAGGCTGCCTTGGAGAACGCTTACCCGGAGATCAGAGGCTGAATGCCCTTGACTGCTGAAGTGTTCCCCGACTGGAAGGGAACATTCCTGCCTGGTGATTGTCGCGCGATGTCCGTTCATTCGTTGTCGCAGCATCTGCATGCTCTCGCCAATGTACCACGCTTCGGGACATCCTTTCCTGCAGCGTATGAGGTAGACAACGTTGGCCGAGTCGCACGAGTATGTACCGCGTACCTGGTGGGTGGTGTTCTCACGTGTAATAGTGGTATCCATGTCGATGATCTGGCACATCTTGCAGAGATTGCCATGGCAAGGTTGTGTGGTGTCGTGGTCACTGTTCTGAAGGCTGGGTAGTTTGCTGCAAACAATGGTTTGTTTGAAGTTGCTCGGTTGTTTGAAGGCAAGTAGCGGAGGTGTGGGGATGACCTTGGCAAGATGTTCATCTTCATCGATGACGTGTTGAAGACTGTGAAGAAGATGTCGTAGTTTCTCCGCTCCGGGAAAGTACTGGACGACGAAGGGTATTCTGTCGGTTGTGTCCCATGATTGTCTTCTGAGGAGGTCGGTGCGGTTTTTCGCTGTGGCGCGTTGGAACTGTCGATCGATGAGTCGAGCGCCATATCCCGTTCGTACGAGGGCATCTTTCAGCGTTCGCTCCTCCTCGTCTGAGCAGATCCTGTGTATACGGAGAGCTTGTCCATAGGGGATGGCTTCTTTAATGTGTTTAGGGTGGAAGCTGGAGAAGTGGAGCATCATGAGGTTATCCGTGGGTTTGCGGTAAAGCAAAGTGCTGAGGTGACCGTCCTTGATGGAGACGAGTGTGTCCAAGAATGCAACTGATTTTGGAGAGTAGTCCATGCTGAGTCTGATGGTTGGATGGAACTTATTGATGTCATCGTGTAGTCGTTTCAGTGATTCTTCGCCTTGGGTCCAAAGGAAAAAAATGTAATTGATGTATCTGGTGCAAACCGTCGGTTGAAGGTCCTGTGCGGTGAGTAGGTCCTGTTCAAACTTGTGCATGAAGATGTTGGCGTATTGGGGTGCGAATTTGGTCCCCATGGCTGTTCCGTGCGTCTGGATGAAGAACTTGTTGTCGAAGGTGAAGACGTTGTGATCCAGAATGAAGCGGATGAGTTGCAGAATTGCGTCTGGAGATTGGCAGTTGTCGGTGTTGAGTACTGAGGCTGTTGCAGCAATGCCGTCGTCATGGGGGATGCTGGTGTAGAGTGCCGAGACGTCCATTGTGACGAGGAATGTTCCTGGTTCAACTGGTCCATGGGTGCTGAGTTTCCGTAGGAAGTCCGTCGTATCGCGACAGAAGTTGGGCGTACCTTGTACGATGGGTTTCAAGATGCCCTCGATGTAGCCAGAGAGGTTCTCACACAGGGTCCCATTGCCTGAAACGATAGGACGATCACACGCATTGGAGATCTCTACTGCCTCCCGAAAATACACAAGGCCAACGCACCAGGCCGTCCTATCGTCCAGACTGTATGAGTTTGATCAGGTGGGTTGATGTCGTCGCCTGTCGTTGAGGTGGCAGTGTTGATGTCGTCATGTTGTTGTGACCGTCCGTGTTTATGTGTGTCCGTGAGGAAATCGAGACATCGGAATGGTCGAATCACTGTTGTCTGATTTATACTATTTTTTATGCTTGTGGTAGCGATTCGGTGTTGCATCTTTCTTGAAAGCTGGTTTGCTGGTTTGTTGTGGAGCAAATGCGAATTCGTGAGATTTGTTGCCATGCCATGCATGTTGGAAATGGAAATGGAAATCGCTTATTGTCACGAGTAGGCTTCAATGAAGTTACTGTGAAAAGCCCCTAGTCACCACATTCCGGCGCCTGTTCGGGGAGGCTGGTACGGGAATTGAACCGTGCTGCTGGCCTGCCTTGGTCTGCTTTAAAAGCCAGCGATTTAGCCCAGTGTGCTAAACCACAGTGTTTGTACTCTTGTTGCGCTCAATGTGTGTTCCGTGTGGATAATTTGAGTAATTGTCACAGATACTGGTGTCAGTTACATTGAGCGTTTCTTTTTGAGAATAGTGAGAATGATCTGATGTGGTATTGATGTTCGTGATATCAGTCATTTGTGGTGGATTTGATTGTTCTTCTTTGCTGCCTCAGTGCTCCTCTGCTGGAGACATTTCCGGTACATTTGAATCATCTGTGATCTCTTTATGCCCCTGTTCAGGAGTTAACATCTTCAAGATTTCAATTGACGTGGTCTCACTGGACCCAAGAGTAGTCCTACTCTGTGCTTCTGTACAGACGAGCTGAGATCTGTCAGTCTCGCTGTGATCCTGCACACTCTGTATGTCGAGTGTGATCACTTTGTCACTGTTTTCACATACAGTGGGTAGACATTCAGTGTCTTCTTCCGATTCACGGCTGTCATAGATTATCATAGAATTTACAGTGCAGAAGGAGGCCATTCGGCCCATCGAGTCTGCACCGGCTCTTGGAAAGAGCACCCTACCCAAGGTCAACACCGCCACCCTATCCCCATAACCCAGTAACCCCACCCAACACTAAGGGCAATTTTGGACACTAAGGGCAATTTATCATGGCCAATCCACCTAACCCGCACATCTTTGGACTGTGGGAGGAAACCGGAGCACCCGGAGGAAACCCACGCACACACGGGGAGGATGTGCAGACTCCGCACAGACAGTGACCCAAGCCGGAATCGAACCTGGGACCCTGGAGCTGTGAAGCAATTGTGCTATCCACAATTCTACCGTGCTGCCAGGGTGCTGTCGCTCCGGAGTTGTTGCTTGCGGCCATTCTGGAGCCTGTCAACGAGCTCGCTATGGAGGTCGGTATCTCTCCCTCAGTGGAGTCAATCTGTGCTCTCTGCGTGGCGTCACCTTCTGCTAGGATATGTGACATATGGTTGTCATCCATTTTGTCGACGAGCTGCCATGTCGTCATGGTACTGGATTCTCCCACCATGAGACTCGTATGGGACTTGGCACCCATGTTGCTGCTGCAATGACCATCAGATCCAGAGAACTGATCCATGGCTGAGTGGCATTCGTCAGCGAGCAAATCATCGCTTCTTGTCGAGGATGTGTCATGGTGCTCTATTTGTCCAATGAGGAACTCATCTCCTGAGTAATCATCGTCAATAAACAAATCTTTTGCCATGGATATGTCATTGTGCTGTTCTCTTTGGGTGTTGCAAACTGCTTGTTCCAGGGTGCTGTGAAAGTTATTTTCAACTGCTGGTGAAAGTTCTGGCATTGTTCTGTCTTTTGAGGCAAAAAAAATTGGGTTTTGCAGCTTTAAATTTTTTTGTTCATTTTCGTGCATTTCCCTTTAAGTGGGCGTAGTCCTGGTCCTCTGACGCCATGCGTAGGACTCGATTGCACATGCGCACTCAGTTTCCTGCACTGTGCGCTATTTCCGCAACTGCGCATGCGCGGATTCTCGCGCCTGCGCGTAACGCTGATTTGCCGGTTTGCGTCTTATAGGGAAGTGCGCATGTGCGGCTCCTTTCTCAAGGTGGTTGCCAATCAAAAAGCGCTGTTGCATCGAGTGAGATCCTGGTAAGTTTTGGCGCCGTTTTGTCTTTGGATAAATTGAAGGTACTGATTTTTTTTCTGTTCCTGCACTATGCACTGTTTAATAGCGATTTCTACAGTTAGATACTGTTGTGAAATTTTTTTCGTTAAATTTTTATCAGATAGTCCATAAATTAATTGATCTATTATCATAGCATCTCTGAAATCAGCATAATTACAGCCTTGTGCTAGTATCTGGAGGTCTGCAATAAAATCAGTGATTGATTCTCTGGCACCTATTACGAAATGTAAGCCTTTCCAGCATCTCACCAGACTGATTTTTACAGTGTTGTTCAAATTTTGTGATAACTACTTTAAATTTAGTTTTGTCTTCACCGTCCAAGAAATTGAATGAATGATATATCTGCATGGCCTGTTTCCCCGCTGCCAATAAGAGGTAGGCTATTTTTTTAGAATCTGGCACAGCGATTATGTCCTTAATTTCCAGAAATAGATTAAAGTGTTGAAGGAAAATTTTCCAATTAGACTGGAGATTACCCGAGGTTCTGAGGGGCTCTGGAGCTGGAAGTGAGTCCATCTTGCCGGACTTTTCTTGCCCGAGAGGTCCGGCTGCTGCGATGCCTTCCATGGTCGAATATCTATCCGAATTTTTTTTCTTTTTCTTGTCTGTCGAACCTAATCTAGCCAGTTCCTGTTTTTGTTGCTGAGGCCAACATTCCTCGGTACCATGTTGTGTTACCTGCGTGGTCGATGACACGTGTTACTCAATCCTTGGTTGATAGTGAGGTCCTCTGAATCTTGTTGAAGACTCAAACTCATCCAGTAACAACAAAGATTTATTGAGTAACTATAACTATTTCTGCATGAGTTCTTTACCTTAACATGGAAACTAGGAATTGGTTAACAAGATTTAACAATAATAACTAAACGTAACTCCACTAACTATCTATGTGATTCTGATGTTACCCTGTTCACAGTGCACCCACGAGAGAGAGACAGAGACCCCGTGTGGCTGCTTTTATACCCCTCTTGGTCCAACCCTCTAGTGATCATGTGGTGCTGCTATTTACCCATTAACCCATTGTGTACATGCACCTACAGAGATCACTACAAGGTCATGACAAAACACATAACTTAAACAGAGGTATAAAGCCTGACACATCCACAAACTAATTGAAGATAAAAACGACATTTTTACTGACAATATGAACTGACTATTGTTCTAATGAACAGATTTCAAAGTTAGTTTCATATTAAGAAATGAGCTGTACCAGTAACCAAGATCAAGGTCAAAATAAGCACCACAGCAATATGAAGCCACCATTGTTCAGAATATGGATAAAGTGAAAGTCAGCAGAAAACCAGTAAAAACTAGTCTCGATTACAGCACAAAATCACATTCCATATCACACACAAATATTCAAACATGAAACGTTTAAAACTTATGTTGCACATTGAGGATTGACAGTTAACTATCCAATCAAATATATTTGAAACTCACCCAAGCCAATTAGGATGATATAGAGGTATGGGCAGATGGGCTCAAACTGATAACATTTTCCTTAAACATGAGAGTTCGAACAGTCATTTTCTATCCAGGGATCACTCTATACTTTGATCTAACTACTTGCTATCCTTATTTTCGTATTTTCACTTTTCCACTCTAACTCTTGAAGGTCGTGCAAGCTGTTTTGCTTTAAGCAAGAAACCATTTCAGTATTATTTTTGAAAGATAAAAGTGTTATATAAATTACTTCTCTTTAAGTCTTTTGCTGGCAAGGCTTTATTGAGAATAGATTTAAGTTTCTCTCAATTGTAATCGGTAGAGGCAATAAAAGATTCTTACCTGCATCCGAGTTTTTAAAGTGTAAGCGAGACTGCACTTGAACCGCATGGCAGATCTCTATAGTGCTCCAGGTGAGGTTCGAACTGCTGTCCACTGGGAAAGCGGTGCGTCAGCTCAGAAGGAAGAGGGGGCGAGAAGTAGGGGAGAAAGCAGGTTGTATGTTGGCAGGTCAGCTTCGTAGGCAGGATGCGGCGAGGGAGGGAGTTCGGGTTAGGGACAGGAGTTGGTGATGGCTCCGGGGCAGATTAACAAGGTGTTTGAGGAGTTCTATAGGGACTTGTATAAGTCAGAGCCACTAAAGGATGCGTGGGAGATGAGGGAGTTTTTGGGAGGGACTGGAATGCCCGAGGTTGGGTGAAGCGGAGAAGAGGAAACGGTGAGGGTGGAGGAAGCGAAGGCAGGAATCGGGAAGATGCAGGCGAAGGAGGCAGTGGGGCCGGTTGGGTTCCTGGTGGAATTTAACAAGACATTTAAGGGCAATTTGGCACCGTTTCTGGTGAAAATGTTCGAGGACACGATGGTCAGGGGTGTCGTGTTAGGTACACTGGTATAACACTGGATGCAGCATAGATCAAAAAGATACTCCAGACCTTGAAGTTAGTTCAATCAGGTTTATTGAACTAATAGCACAGTTAGCACAGTTCTCTGAGTTCGACTCTCTGCTAACAAGTGTGGTTACTCTGTCTCACTGAACCAGACTAGCTCTTAGCCACGTGGTGGGGGTGTGAGATTGTAACAACACCCTTGACTAACTCTCTAGATGTTCATCAGTGGAAAGAGGCGGAGTGTGAGTGCCTCGTGTCTTTTATAGTCAGATCCCACCCCTGAGTGTCCTGCCTGCTTATTGGTCATGTCCTAAACTCTGTGTCCATTAGCTGCTTGTCTGTATATCATTATGTGTGTGTCCGCATGTCATGACAAGGGGGTTCTTGCTGAGAACGATGAGGCAGGCCCCCATTTGTTTGCTGTTTAAGAAGGATAAAGACCCGGTGGAGTGTGGGTCGTCCAGGCCCATATCTCTGCTGAATGTGGATGCCAAGATATTGTAAGAAGTCTTCCAACACCAGATTAAAGTCCAACAGGTTTGTTTCGAATCACCAGCTGCCCAAAGCTGGAAAGGTTTTGGAGGATGATTTTCAGCACCATTCCGGGGTTTTGCACGTTGATGTGGAGCCCAGTGCCCTGGAAGCCATATTCGGGGTGTCGGACCGGCTGGAGCTGCAGACCAGTGCGGGGGCAGATGTTTTAGCCTTCGCCTCGATAATCGCTCGCAGTGGGTCTTGTTGGGGTGGAAGTCAGTTTCTCCACCCTGTGCCTCGGCCTGGTGGGGGACCTGCTGGGGTTTCTAGCCCTGTAGAAGGTGAAATTTGCTCTGCGGGGGGGGGGGGGGGGGATGAATGATGTGTTCTACAATAGTTCGGGTTTGTTCATTTTGCATTTTGGAGATTTGGATGCCATTGACTGTTGAGGGAAGGTGGAATGGTGGGGGGGGGGGGGGGGGGGGGGGGGAGAGAGGGTGGCATGGGTGGGTTGGGGGGAGGGGGTTAATGTGTTGGGTGGGTTGTGTTACTGTTACGAGTCGGATTTGTTGTGTTGGAGGGACTCAGAAAGCGGGAATGTGGGTGAGCAGAATTCCTGAGGCTAGAGAAAAAAAAACAAGTTCGCCCTGCGGAGGTCGACAGAGAGGTTCACTCAGAGGTGGAAACCGTTCATCGATTTCTTCAAGGAGGATTGGGGGATCAGCGAGGGAGGGCGGGATTAAGGGGGGAAAATGGGAAAGGCAGGATGTGGTGGGGTGTTGGCATCGGGGGAGGGTGGGGATTTGTGGTTGTTTGTTTAGGTTGATGTGTTTTCTTCCGAAATTTTGTGTCTATATAGAAAAAGCCTTGAATAAAAATATATTTTTTAAAAACTGTCCGACTCTGCGGTGGTTTCCAGCTCACCATGAACAGAGCTTCAGGCCAGGACCGGTACCTGATACCCAGGGTGGAGGATTTGTAGACCTGACTGGCTTGGGGATACTACTTCACAATGCTGGAGGTGAGCCACATTTATTTACAGGTGGAACTAGACCCAGAGTCCAGGAACTTTGCGACCACAAACACTCATCGGGGGTTGTCTGAATACACCCGCCTTCTGTTTGATCGGCCTCAGCGATTTTCTAGCAGGTAATGGAAAATATCTTGCAGGGCCTGCGAAGGAGGCCATCCATCCAGACAACGTCTGGAGTGGTCCAAGGGTGAATGTGCTAAATTGGGGGAAGGCTAATTATAAGGATATTAGGCGAGAACTGAAGAACCTAGATTGGGGGCATATATTTGAGGGTAAATCAACATCTGGCATGTGGGAGGCTTTCAAGTGTCAGTTGAAAGGAATTCAGGACCGGCATGTTCCCGTGCGGAAGAAGGATAAATACGGCAAATTTCGGGAACCGTGGATAACGAGAGATACTGTAGGCCTCGTCAAAAAGAAAAAGGAGGCATTTGTCAGGGCTAGAAGGCTGGGAACAGACGAAGCCTGCGTGGAATATAAGGAAAGTAGGAAGGAACTTAAGCAAGGAGTCAGGAGGGCTAAAAGAGGTCACGAAAAGTCATTGGCAAATAGGGTTAAGGAAAATCCCAAGGCTTTTTACACGTACATAAAAAGCAAGAGGGTAGCCAGGGAAAGGGTTGGCCCACTGAAGGATAGGCAAGGGAATCTATGTGTGGAGCCAGAGGAAATGGGCGAAGTACTAAATGAATACTTTGGATCAGTATTCACCAAAGAGAAAAAATTGGTGGATGTTGAGTCTGGAGAAGGGTGTGTCGATAGCCTGGGTCACATTGAGATCCAAAAAGACGAGGTGTTGGGCGGCTTGAAAAATATTAAGGTAGATAAGTCCCCAGGGCCTGATGGGATCTACCCCAGAATACTGAAGGAGGCTGCAGGGGAAATTGCTGAGGCCTTGACAGAAATCTTTGGCTCCTCACTGTCTTCAGGTGATGTCCCGGAGGACTGGAGAATAGCAAATGTTGTTCCTTTGTTTAAGAAGGGTAGCAAGGATAATCCAAGGAACTACAGGCCGGTGAGCCTTGTATGATGGGGACAGTGTGGAGGGAGCTTTACTCTGTATCTAACCCCGTGCTGTACCTGCCCTGGGAGTGTTTGATGGGGACAGTGCAGAGGGAGCTTTACTCTGTACCTAACCCCGTGCTGTCCCTGTCCTGGGAGTGTTTGATGGGGACAGTGTAGAGGGAGCTTTACTCTGTATCTAACCCCGTGCTGTACCTGTCCTGGGAGTGATTGATGGGGACAGTGTAGAGGGAGCTTTACTCTGTATCTAACCCCGTGCTGTCCCTGTCCTGGGAGTGTTTGATGGGGACAGTGTAGAGGGAGCTTTACTCTGTATCTAACCCCGTGCTGTACCTGTCCTGGGAGTGTTTGATGGGGACAGTGTAGAGGGAGCTTTACTCTGTATCTAACCCCGTGCTGTCCCTGTCCTGGGAGTGTTTGATGGGGACAGTGTAGGCGGATTGGCCATGCTAGATTGCCCCTTAGTGTCCAGAAAGATGTGTAGGTTAGATTAAGGGGTTCATAGCATAGGGCGGAGGAGTGAGCTTGGGTGAAGTGCTCTGACAGGGGGTCGGTGCAGACTCAATGGGCCGAATGGCCTCTTTCTGCACTGTAGGGATTCTACCCATTAGTTTCCAACTACAGGCCGGTGAGCCTTACTTCAGTGGTAGGGAAATTACTGGAGAGAATTCTTCGAGACAGGATCTACTCCCATTTGGAAGCAAATGGACGTGTTAGCGAGAGACAGCATGGTTTTATGAAGGGGAGGTCGTGTCTCACTAACTTGATAAAGTTTTTCGAAGAGGTCACAAAGATGATTGATGCAGGTAGGGCAGCGAATGTTGTCTATATGGGCTTCAGAAAGGCCTTTGACAAGGTCCCTCATGGCAGACTGGTACAAAAGGTGAAGTCACACGGGATCAGGGGTGAGCTGGCAAGGTGGATACAGAACTGGCTAGGTCATAGAAGGCAGAGAGTGGCAATGGAAGGGTGCTTTTCTGATTGGAGGGCTGTAACTAGTGGTGTTCCACAGGGATCAGTGCTGGGACCTTTGCTGTTCATAGTATATATAAATGATTTGGAGGAAAATGTAACTGGTCTGATTAGTAAGTTTGCAAACGACACAAAGGTTGGTGGAATTGCAGATAGCGATGAGGACTGTCAGAGGATACAGCAGGATTTAGATTGTTTGGAGACTTGGGCGGAGAGATGGCAGATGGAGTTTAATCCGGACAAATGTGAGGTAATGCATTTTGGAAGGTCTAATACAGGTAGGGAATATACAGTGAATGGTAGAACCCTCAAGAGTATTGAAAGTCAGAGAGACTTAGGTGTACAGGTCCACAGGTCACTGAAAGGGGCAACACAGGTGGAGAAGGTAGTCAAGAAGGCATACGGCATGCTTGCCTTCATTGGCCGGGGCATTGAGTATAAGAATTGGCAAGTCATGTTGCAGATGTATAGAAGCTTAGTTAGGCCACACTTGGAGTATAGTGTTCAATTCTGGTCACCACACTACCAGAAGGATGTGGAGGCTTTAGAGAGGGTGCAGAAGAGATTTACCAGAATGTTGCCTGGTATGGAGGGCATTAGCTGCGAGGAGTGGTTGAATAAACTTGGTTTGTTCTCACTGGAACGAAGGAGGTTGAGGGGCGACCTGATAGAGGTCTACAAAATTATGAGGGGCATAGACAGAGTGGATAGTCAGGCTTTTCCCCAGGGTAGAGGGATCAATTACGAGGGGGGCATAGGCTTAAGGTGCGAGGGGCAAGGTTTAGTGGAGATGTACGAGGCAAGTCTTTTACACAGAGGGTAGTGGGTGCCTGGAACTCACTACCGGAGGAGGTGGTGGAAGCAGGGACGATAGTGACATTTAAGAGGCATCTTGACAAATACATGAATAGGATGGGAATAGAGGGATACGGACCCAGGAAGTGTAGAAGATTGTAGTTTCGTCAGGCAGCATGGTCGGCACGGGCTTGGAGGGCCGAAGGGCCTGTTCCTGTGCTGTACTTTTCTTTGTTCTTTGTTCTTTGACGTGTTCACCGCGGGCACCAGGGAGAGGTGAATGTGGACAACCTGCAGGAAGTGCTCAGGTGGTTTTCCCAAGTGAGTGCTGAGCTCAAGAGGAGCAAGTGAGTGTTCTGCGCTAGGGTGGTGCCCTATTTCAGTTACAGGGGGGACAGGGATGATCTACACCCAGTGGGAGATAACGTTTGAGCTATAAAAGGGGTCCCGACCCTCAAGATTGTTACTAAAATCCACTTGTTTCAAGGTCTGGTTAACTACCATGGGAAGTTCATTGCAAACCAAAGAACAGAACGAGGCCATTCAGCCCATCGTGTCCATGTCAGCCCGAGGACAACCAGGTGCCCTTCCAATCCCACCTTCCAGCACCCAGTCCATAGCCCTGTAGCTTACAGCACTCAAGGTGCAGGTCCAGGTACTTGTTAAAGAGTTTAGGGTCTCCGCCTCCACCGCCAACTCGGGCAGAGAAATCCCGACTCCCTCCACCCTCTGTGTAAAAACGTTGGATTCTCCGCCCGCTACGCCACTTTTCTGCCTCACCCCGCCGGCGGGATGCTCCGTTATGCCAGCCGGTCAATGGGGTTTCCAATTGTGGGGCAGCCCCACACCGTCGGAAAACCCCCGGGTGCCGGCAAAACGGAGCATCCCGCCGGCGGAGAATCCAGCCCTTTATTTCTCATGTTCCCTCTAGACCTTCTGCCACTTATCTTGAATCTATGTCCCTGTGTTGCCAATTTGCGGTGGAGACACCAATAATGTTGCTCTTTTTAACTGGATACTAATATGACAATTATTCAGGATATTGCTTTTCAGAGTCGCCAGGTATCAGATGATACCACCACAAGATTTTACCGGATATCGATCAAAGACCCAACAACCAGTTAGTCAGTTCAAGTTCAATGATAGTTTATTTACACACAAGAATTACTTCAACAGGCAACATAAAACACTACAAGTTAAATTACACCTAATAGTACAACAACCTGCACTTAACTTCAGGCACCCGGCTTTATGCAGAGGAACAAGGCCTTTGTTCGGATCTTGCGTGGCTGGGTCTGGAGAAGTGACTTTGCTTCTGCTGGGCTCATCTGTCTGGTAGCGATCGTTGGTTTTGAACGTGCTTCTGGTCGTGGTGCTGCAATTGGTTTTGGGCACAAGCCGGGGCCAAGAGAGTGCCGGTGCGCCGGGGCCAAAAGAGACTGAACACATGGCAGTGTCTCTTTTCATCCTTCGGGGGTTTTGTGCTCTTTTGGGTGGTCCTTAGCTTTGGAGCCAATAATTCGGCAGGCTTCGATTACTGCCTTCGATCTTAGCCAATAAAGGGGTGGGTGCGTTGATGGCTGGGCGTGTCCTGTTTGAACTCCCTAAATGTATGACCTCAACTTCTCTGTGTTAAATTCCATCTGCAACGTTATCGCCCACTCCACCAATCCATCTATATCGTTTTGGAGATTATAGCTATCCTCTACACTGTCCAGCTGGTCCCTGTCATGATATTCATATGAACATACTATGGTGCAATCACACACACACACTGATGGACAGATCAACGGACCAATCAATACACACGCAACATCACAGCCAATCACCAGTGAGAGCACACGCACTATAAAACAGGGAACACCACAGTTCCCGCTCATTCCAGCAGGAGATAGCTCAGAGCACAGAGCTCACAGCGCGCCACTCAGACATACACCATGTGCTGAGTGCCTCTCTAAGATAGTCCTAGAGCTGGGTCCACAGGTTAACTGGTGAAGTACGAACCACAGCCAGAAGTATACAGTAGATGTGATCAAGAATAATAAAACAGAGTTGTACCATCTACAACCGTGTTGGTTCGTCTGTATAGCGGAACACCCAACACGACAGCCCCTTTGTTGGCTCCGCTCCACATATTATTGAGGCAGAATGAGGAGAGGTTCTGACGTGCTTCACAGGACAAAGCATTCGCTGAAGTAAAGGTAGTGCCTGTCGTCCACGCAGCTCCTTATGGATTATGATCCAGCTCGGCCTCTAATCTTGACGTGCGATGCCGAACCCTACTGCTCTGCGGCAGTGCTGGCCCACGGCACGGAAGGCCTGATCACATTCGCTTCAAGGACCCTGGCAGACGCAGAGCCACATTACGCTCAAATCGAGAAGGACGGCTTGATGGTAATTTTGGGTGTCAAAAGGTTGCACCAGTACCTTTATGGGCGGCATTTCTCCATTGTGACTGACCACAAGCCACTGCTCGGCCTTTTCAGGGAGGATAAAGGAATCCTGCCCGTCGCATTGGCTAGAATGCAGCGTTGGCGCTTCTGCTTACCACGTCTGAATATTCATTTTGACAGTGCCCGGGTACGCGACGCCCTCCGCCATCTATCACTGCCCGCGAGTGTCCCGTTGCCGCCAATGCCCTAACTTTATGGACCCCTTGCCAGTGATGGCTACTCAGGTGCGCACATGGACATAGCAGGATCGGGGACTGGCGAAGATTTGTCCCATTCTGTTGAGCGGCGGAGAAAAGGGGTCCTTTCCTGTTTTGGGAACTCAGCACAGGAGAACGCGACACATTGTGGGAGGGGGGGGTGGGGGGGGGGGGGTTGCGTGGTCATCCCATCGCAGAGTCAGGGGACCCTGCTGCAGGACCTTCCCAGTGAGTACCCGGACCCTTGTAAGATGAAGATGTAGGTCCGCAGTTACTTCTAGTGGCCCGGATTCCACTCCCAGGACAGGTACAGCACGGGGTTAGTTACAGAGTAAAGCTCCCTCTACACTGTCCCCATCAAACACTCCCAGGATAGGTACAGCACGGGGTTAGATAGAGAGTAAAGCTCCCTCTACACTGTCCCCATCAAACACTCCCAGGACAGGTACAGCACGGGGTTAGATACAGAGTAAAGCTCCCTCTACACTGTCCCCATCAAACACTCCCAGGACAGGTACAGCACGGGGTTAGATAGAGAGTAAAGCTCCCTCTACACTGTCCCCATCAAACACACCCAGGACAGGTACAGCAGAGGGTTAGATAGAGAGTAAAGCTCCGTCTACACTGTCCCCATCAAACACTCCCAGGACAGGTACAGCACGGGGTTAGATACAGAGTAAAGCTCCCTCTACACTGCCCCCATCAAACACTCCCAGGACAGGTACAGCACGGGGTTAGATACAGAGTAAAGTTCCCTCTTCACTGTCCCCATCAAACACTCCCAGGACAGGTACAGCACAGGGTTAGACACAGAGTAAAGCTCCCTCTACACTGTCCCCATCAAACACTCCCAGGACAGGTACAGCACGGGGTTAGATACTGAGTAAAGCTCCCTCTACACTGTCCCCATCAAACACTCCCAGGACAGGTACAGCACGGGGTTAGATACAGAGTAAAACTCCCTCTACACTGTCCCCATCAAGCACTCCCAGGGCAGGTACACCACAGGGTTAGATACAGAGTAAAGCTCCCTCTACACCGTCCCCATCAAACACTCCCAGGACAGGTACAGCACGGAGTTAGATACAGAGTAAAGCTCCCTCTACACTGTCCCCATCAAACACTCCCAGGACAGGTCCAGCACGGGGTTAGATACAGAGTAAAGCTCCCTCTACACTGTCCCCATCAAACACTCCCAGGACAGGTACAGCATGGGGTTAGATACAGAGTAAAGCTCCCTCTGCACTGTCCCCATCAAACACTCCCAGGACAGGTACAGCACGGGGTTAGATACAGAGTAAAGCTCCCTCTACACTGTCCCCATCAAACACTCCCAGGACAGGTACAGCACGGGGTTAGATACTGAGTAAAGCTCCCTCTACACTGTCCCCATCAAGCACTCCCAGGACAGGTACAGCACAGGGTTAGATACAGAGTAAAGCTCCCTCTACACCGTCCCCATCAAACACTCCCAGGACAGGTACAGCACGGAGTTAGATACAGAGTAAAGCTCCCTCTACACTGTCCCCATCAAACACTCCCAGGGCAGGTCCAGCACGGGGTTAGATACAGAGTAAAGCTCCCTCTACACTGTCCCCATCAAACACTCCCAGGACAGGTACAGCATGGGGTTAGATACAGAGTAAAGCTCCCTCTGCACTGTCCCCATCAAACACTCCCAGGACAGGTACAGCACGGGGTTAGATACAGAGTAAAGCTCCCTCTACACTGTCCCCATCAAACACTCCCAGGACAGGTACAGCACGGGGTTAGATACTGAGTAAAGCTCCCTCTACACTGTCCCCATCAAACACTCCCAGGACAGTTACAGCACTGGTTAGATACAGAGTAAATCTCCCTCTACACTGTCCCCATCAAACACTCCCAGGGCAGGTACACCACAGGGTTAGATACAGAGTAAAGCTCCCTCTACACCGTCCCCATCAAACACTCCCAGGACAGGTACAGCACGGAGTTAGATACAGAGTAAATCTCCCTCTACACTGTCCCCATCAAACATTCCCAGGACAGGTCCAGCACGGGGTTAGATACAGAGTAAAGCTCCCTCTACACTGTCCCCATCAAACACTCCCAGGACAGGTACAACATGGGGTTAGATACAGAGTAAAGCTCCCTCTGCACTGTCCCCATCAAACACTCCCAGGACAGGTACAGCACGGGGTTAGATACAGAGTAAAGCTCCCTCTGCACTGTCCCCATCAAACACTCCCAGGACAGGTACAGCACGGGGTTAGATACAGAGTAAAGCTCCCTCTGCACTGTCCCCATCAAACACTCCCAGGACAGGTACAGCACGGGGTTAGATACAGAGTAAAGCTCCCTCTGCACTGTCCCCATCAAACACTCCCAGGACAGGTACAGCACGGAGTTAGATACAGAGGAAAGCTCCCTCTACACTGTCCCCATCAAACACTCCCAGGACAGGTACAGCACGGGGTTAGATACAGAGTAAAGCTCCCTCTGCACTGTCCCCATCAAACACTCCCAGGACAGGTACAGCACGGAGTTAGATACAGAGGAAAGCTCCCTCTACACTGTCCCCATCAAACACTCCCAGGACAGGTACAGCACTGGTTAGATACAGAGTAAAGCTCCCTCTACACTGTCCCCATCAAACACTCCCAGGACAGGTACAGCACTGGTTAGATACAGAGTAAATCTCCCTCTACACTGTCCCCATCAAACACTCCCAATCTTCAGCTTGAACTGAGAGCCCACTTGACCTTGTGAGGAAGTGGAGCTGCTGCAGCATTTGCTTCCTCTTAGTTCTGACTCCTCACCCATCTCCAATCCTACCTGACCCACCTTCTGCTCTCCCACCCCTCTGAGGTGGGAGTGGGACCACCTGGGGCCTGTTGCTGCAGGCCCCCTCCCGGGGTGAATATCCTGCCCTCTGTCCTCCCATCCCTCTGCCTGATGTGGGAGTGGGACCACCCAGGGCCTGTTGCTGCAGGCCCCCTCCCGGGGTGAATATCCTGCCCTCTGTCCTCCCACCCCTCTGCCTGAGGTGGGAGTGGGACCACCCAGGGCCTGTTGCTGCATGCCCCCTCCCAGGCTGAATATCCTGGCCTCTGTCCTCCCACCCCTCTGCCTGAGGTGGGAGTGGGACCACCTGGGGCCTGTTGCTGCAGGCCCCCTCCCGGGGTGAATATCCTGCCCTCTGTCCTCCCACCCCTCTGCCTGATGTGGGAGTGGGACCACCCGGGGCCTGTTGCTGCAGGTCCCCTCCCAGGCTGAATATCCTGCCCTCTATCCTCCCACCCCTCTGCCTGAGTTGGGAGTGGGACCACCTGGGGCCTGTTGCTGCAGGCCCCCTCCCGGGGTGAATATCCTGCCCTCTGTCCTCCCACCCCTCTGCCTGAGGTGGGAGTGGGACCACCTGGGGCCTGTAGCTGCAGGCCCCCTCCCGGGGTGAATATCCTGCCCTCTGTCCTCCCACCCCTCTGCCTGAGGTGGGAGTGGGACCACCTGGGGCCTGTTGCTGCAGGCCCCCTCCCGGGGTGAATATCCTGCCCTCTGTCCTCCCACCCCTCTGCCTGAGGTGGGAGTGGGACCACCTGGGGCCTGTTGCTGCAGGCCCCCTCCCGGGGTGAATATCCTGCCCTCTGTCCTCCCACCCCTCTGCCTGAGGTGGGAGTGGGACCACCTGGGGCTTCTGTGAAGACAAAGGACTTTGTTTTGGATCCCTCACAGAGCTGAAGAAAGCCATCCGCCCAACACCTTTTCACCACCTGTGGCGGGCGTGGGGCAGCCTGGGGCATTGCTTTAGGCCCCTCCAGGGCTGAAGAACGCTGCCCCGCTCTGCTGTTGCCCTGCAGCACCTTCCCTTGTGGCACCTGCTGTTGTGGTGGCACATCCACCACCCCACCTTTTCCCTACTACCCTGATCTCTTATCCATGGCCGGGCCATACCAGAGGTGGGCATGGCCAGTACCTCAGGGGCATCCTCCACTCTGCCAGGGGCAGGGCGGCCAAGAACCTATAGAGGGGCGGCAGCCTCTCGACCCTCTGCTGCCTCCGCGGCACTCTCGCCCTTCCGTCTACTAACTCGGCAACTTGGGTTCAAATGTTGCCGCGTGCACTCGTGCAATGGCCGGGGTCGTCGGCCCCTCGGCCATCGTCGCTGCCTCCAGGATGTACAGCAAGGCCGTGTTTTTCCTGCGGGCCGAGCTGGCGGTCCACCGGGTCCTGCAAAGGGGGCTCACGGTGGGCGGGACACATGTGGCGGTGGACCCGCTGGAGGCCACCGCTGAGCGTGCCGTCCTTTCAAACGTCACGCCCTACCTCCCCACCGAGCCCCTCCTCCCCATCTCAACCTACTGGGGGAGGTAAGGTCCGGGGTGGGGCCGCTGACACTCGGCCTTCGGGGCCCCTCCCTCCGTCACGTATACCCCTTGCAGCATCAGGTTTTTTCCGCCTGACCCGGGCGGAGGTCGCGGAGGGAGGTTTCGTGGTCTCCCACCAAGGGGAGGACCACAAAGTGTTCTGGTCAGCGGATGGCATGCGGTGCCATGCCTGCAGAGGGCTGGGGCATGTTCACCAGAACTGCCCCACCCTGACGGCTGCCGGCAACACTGCGTCCAGGGTGGCCGAGTCTGGCACTGCCACCCTCTCCTCTACCACTGTGGTAGCCACCACTGTTGTATTATATTGTATATACTGCACTGCATACGAGGGTATTACGGTCAGGCCCCTGTGCTACAGGTACGGGGGTCGATCCCTGCCTGCTGGCTCCGCCCAGTAGGCGGAGTATAAATGTGTGTGCTCTCCGAACGGCAGCCATTTCGGCAGCAGCTGCAGGAGGCCACACATCTCTGTGTAATAAAGCCGCGATTACTCTCTACTCTCGTCTCGTCGTAATTGATAGTGCATCAATTTATTACACAGAGATTTTACAAAGATGGATCTCCGCATCAAGTCGGATCGCCTGCCGCTGCATCCTCAAGCAGACAAGGCCAAGTCGGCCTTCGCACATTGGCTAGCTTGCTTTGAAGCATACATCGGATCGGCGACTGACCCAATCCCAGAAGCACAGAAGCTCCAGATTCTGTACAAGCGGCTGAGCTCCGATATCTTTCCCCTCATCCAGGACGCGCCTACCTATGCAGAGGCCATGGCGCTACTGAAGGAGAACTACACTCAGCAGACCAACAAGCTCTACGCCAGGCACCTCCTGTCCACGCGGCATCAACTCCCCGGTGAGTCTGTGGAAGATTTCTGCCGTGCCCTGCTCGCCCTGGTGAGAGACTGCGATTGCCAGGCTGTTTCAGCCATTGAACATTCTAACCTGCTAATGAGAGACGTGTTCATTACGGGCATAGGGTTGGCCTACATCTGCCAGCGCCTCTTAGAAGGGGCTACGCTTGACCTCACGGCGACCAAGAAACGCGCTCTCGCTCACAGTCGCCTCACGCAACGTACAGGCGTATGCCCCCGACCGCACGGCCCACCCCTCCTGGGCATCGTGGACCCCGCCAGCGGCCACCCCATCGTGGACCCCATCAGCGACCGTCCCCAGCCAACCCCACGCTTGCGCCGCGCGGCAGCCACCCAACCCCGGGGCACCCAAGTGCTACTTCTGCGGACAGACAAAACACCCCTGGCAGCGTGCCTGGTGCTGAGCGCGCTCTGCAAGGCCTGCGGCAAGAAAGGACATTTCGCTGCAGTGTGCCAGGCCCGCCCAATCGCCGCTATTGTCCCTGCAACCCCCGCGTGCGGCCAGTGGGCGCCGGCATCTTCCTCGCCTCACCACGTGCCGCACGTGGGCGCCGGCATCTTGCTCTCCCCACAACACGTGCAGCCCGTGGGTGCCACCATCTTGCTTGCCTCACAACCAATGGGCGGAGCCATCTTGCCTGCCCCAGGACACGTGCGGCCCGAGGGTACCGCCATCTTACCTGCCCCAGGACACGTGCGGCCCGTGGGTGCCGCCATCTTCCCCGCCTCAGGACCCCTGCCCGTCGGGCACCTCATCGGGCCGCTCATCGCCTCCAACCACCGACGATCAGACGGGTCTCGCCTCCGTCACGATCGACCAGTCCCGACCGCACAACCGCGTCGACAAAGGTGAAGGTCGACGGGCATGAGATCTCCTGCCTTCTGGACTCCGGGAGCACTGAGAGCTTCATCCACCCCGATACGGTAAGGCGCTGCTCCCTCACGGTACACCCCATTAACCAAAGAATCTCCCTGGCCTCCGGATCCCACACGGTGGCGATCCGGGGGTACTGCATTGCCACCCTTTTAAAAAATATATATATATTTATTCAAGTTTGTTAACACAATTTTTCACCCTGACAAACAATAAACCCCCCCACCCCGTAACAAAATAGAAAGAAATCGCACATAGCAAGATATATACATGGTAAAACGATATGTTACATAGCTTTGTACACTGGCTCTCCCGTACCTGCCAGTTTCCCAAATCCTTCATGTGTTCTCTTGCTCCAACACCCCCTAGGCAAAACCCCCCTCCCCCCCCCTACCCTCCCCCCCCCCCCCTTTCACAAGACATCCCCCCCCCCAACTGGGTTGCTGCTGCTGCTGGCTGACCTTCCTCTAACGCTCCACGAGATAGTCTAGGAACGGTTGCCACCGCCTGTAGAACCCCTGCGCAGACCCTCTCAAGGCAAACTTTATCCTCTCCAACTTTATGAACCCAGCCATATCATTTATCCAGGCCTCCACGCTGGGGGGCTTCGCCTCCTTCCACATTAGCAAGATCCTTCGCCGGGCTACTAGGGACGCAAAGGCCAGAATGCCGGCCTCTTTCGCCTCCTGCACTCCCGGTTCATCCACTACTCCGAATATTGCGAGCCCCCAGCTTGGCTTGACCCGGATTTTCACCACCTGAGATATTGCTCCCGCCACTCCTCTCCAGAACCCCTCCAGTGCCGGGCATGACCAAAACATATGGACATGGTTCGCCGGGCTCCCTGAGCACCTTCCACATCTGTCCTCTACCCCAAAGAACCTACTCAACCTCACCCCCGTCAAGTGCGCTCTGTGGACCACCTTAAATTGTATCAGACTGAGCCTGGCACACGAGGAGGAGGAATTAACCCTACCTAGGGCATCAGCCCATAACCCCTCCTCAATCTCCTCCCCCAGCTCCTCCTCCCATTTACCCTTCAGCTCCTCTACCAATGCTTCCCCCTCTTCTTTCATCTCCTGGTATATTGCCGACACCTTGCCCTCCCCGGCCCATACACCCGAGATCACCCTGTCTTGAATTTCCTGTGCCGGGAGCAACAGGAATCCCCTCACCTGCCGCCTCACAAACGCCCTCACCTACATGTATCTGAAAGCATTTCCCGGGGGTATCTCAAACTTCTCCTCTAGTGCCCCCAGGCTCGCAAAAGTCCCATCAATGAACAGGTCCCCCATTCTTCTAATCCCCGCCCGATGCCAGCTCTGGAACCCCCCGTCCATCCTCCCCGGGACAAACCGGTGGTTACCCCTGATCGGGGACCACACCGAGGCTCCCATTGCACCCCGGTGCCGTCTCCACTGGCCCCAGATCCTTAGCGTTGCCGCCACCACCGGGCTCGTGGTATACTTTGACGGCGAGAGCGGCTGCGGTGCCGTCACCAGCGCCCCCAGGCTCGTTCCTCTACAGGACGCCATCTCCACCCTCTTCCATGCCGCCCCCTCTCCCTCCATCACCCACTTGCGGATCATCGACACATTTGCTGCCCAGTAGTAGCTCCCTAGGTTCGGCAGTGCCAACCCTCCTCGGTCCCTACTGCGTTCCTGAAACCCTCTCCTTACCCTCGGGGCCCTATTCGCCCACACAAACCCCATAATACTCCTGCCTACTCTCTTAAAAAAGGCCTTGGTGATCACGATGGGAAGGCACTGAAACACAAAGAGAAACCTCGGAAGGACCACCATTTTGACTAACTGCACTCTACCTGCTAGCGAGAGCGGTAACATGTCCCATCGTTTGAAGTCCTCCTCCATCTGCTCCACCAACCTCGTCAGATTCAGTTTATGTAGGGCCCCCCAACTCCTGGCTATCTGGATCCCCAGGTACCGAAAGCTCCCCTCCGCCCTCCTCAGCGGTAGATCGCCTATCCCCCTTTCTTGGTCCCCTGCCTGTACGACAAAAAGCTCACTCTTCCCTACATTGAGCTTATAGCCCGAAAAAAAACCAAACTCCCTTAAAGTCTGCATGACCTCCACCATCCCCTCCACTGGATCCACCATGTACAGCAACAGGTCATCCGCATATAGTGACACCCGATGCTCTTCTCCCCCTCGGACCACCACCCTCCATTTCCTAGACTCCCTCAATGACACGGCCAAGGGTTCGATCGCCAATGCAAACAACAGGGGGGACAGGGGGCACCCCTGCCTCATCCCACGGTACAGCCGAAAGTACTCCGACCACACTCGCCATTGGGGCTCTGTAAAGGAGCTTAACCCAATTGGTAAACCCTACCCCGAACCCAAACCTACGCAGCACTTCCCAGAGGTACTCCCACTCTACTCGGTCAAAGGCCTTCTCCGCGTCCATAGCTGCCACTATCTCCGCCTCTCCCTCCTCCGATGGCATCATTATCACGTTTAAGAGCCGCTGCACATTGGTGTTTAGTTGCCTGCCCTTTACAAATCCCGTCTGGTACTCGTGAATCACCCCCGGGACACAGTCCTCGATCCTTATAACCAGCACTTTTGCCAGCAACTTTGCATCCACGTTGAGGAGTGAGATCGGCCTGTACGATCCACATTGCAGTGGGCCCTTGTCCCGCTTTAGGATCAAAGAAATCGTCGCCTCCGACATTGTCGGGGGCAGGGTCCCCTCCTCTCTTGCCTCATTAAAGGTCCTCACTAGTATCGGGGCCAACAGGTCTACGAACTCCCTGAAGAACTCCACCGGGAACCCGTCCGGTCCCGGGGCCTTCCCTGCCTGCATACTCCCCAAACCCTTGCTCAGCTCCTCCAACCCAATTGGTGCCTCCAAACCAGCCACCTCTTGCTCCTCCACCCTCAGGAATCTCAATTGGTCTAGGAATCGTCTTATCCCCTCTTCCCCCGCTGGGGGCTGGGATCTGTACAGCTCCTCATAGAAGGCCTTGAATGCCTCGTTTATTTTCGTCGCACTCCACACCGTGGCTCCCCTTCCATCCTTGACACCCCCTATTTCCCTCGCTGCCTCGCTCCTCTTACGGAGCTGGTGTGCCAGCATCCGACTCGCCTTCTCCCCATACTCGTAGGTCGCCCCCTGCGCCTTCCTCCACTGTGCCTCTGCCTTCCCTGTGGTCAACAGATCAAACTCCGTCTGGAGACGTCGCCTTTCCCCAAGTAATCCCTCCTCAGGGGCCTCTGCGTATCTCCTGTCCACTCTTAAAATCTCCCCAACTAACCTCTCCCTTTCCATGCCCTCTATCTTCTCCCTATGAGCCCTGATGGAGATTAACTCTCACCTGATCACCACCTTCAGCGCCTCCCATACCACCCCCACCCGCACCTCCCCGTTGTCGTTGACCTCCAAGTACCTTTCAATGCACCCCCTCACCCTCCCACACACCACCTCATCTGCCAGCAGTCCCACATCCAGCCGCCACAACGGGCGTTCCCTGGCCTGTGGCCTGGCAAACCGCCATGGGTCCACTCCCCCCATCTGGTCCATAAACCCCCTAAGCACCTTGGCCGCCGCCGGCCTCTTTCCGGTCCTAGATCTGGAGCGACCCAGTGCTGGATCCAACACTGTATTGAAGTTCCCTCCCATTATCAGGCCTCCTATCTCCAGGTCCGGAATGCGCCCCAACATGCGCTTCATGAATCTGGCATCATCCCAGTTCGGGGCGTATACATTTACCAACACCACCCAGGTCCCCTGTAACTTACCGCTCACCATCACATATCGGCCTCCGTTGTCCGCTACGATAGTCTTGGCCTCAAACGACATTCGCTTCCCCACCAATATTGCCACCCCTCTATTCTTCGCGTCCAGCCCCGAATGGAATACCTGTCCTATCCATCCCTTTCTTAACCTGACCTGGTCCGCCACCTTCAGATGTGTCTCTTGGAGCATGACCACGTCCGCCTTCAGTCCCTTTAAGTGCGCGAACACTCGAGCCCGCTTCACCGGCCCATTCAGGCCCCTCACATTCCACGTTATCAGCCGGATTGGAGGCCCCCCCCCCACACCCCCCCGCCGACTAGCCATCTCCTTTTCTAGGCCAGTCCCGTGTCCGCGTCTCCCTCACCCTCCAGTCCCCCAGACGGAAGACCCCCGCCCCGGCCACCTCTTCTGTGTCCCATTCCCTTTCGGTCAGTGCAGCAGCAACCCTTCCCCCCCCCCCCTTCCCCCCCCCCCCCCCCCCCCCCCCCGCTAGACCCGTGTCTAGCTTTTTTGCTCCCCCCATATCACTCCCGTAAGTCAGCTGACACCTGCTGACCCCGGCTTCCCCCGCCGTCCCATTGACCTCCCCCGTGTGGGAATCTCCCAATCAGTATACGTTCCTCCATTCCCCTTCCCGCCTTTCTTCCCGCGTGCGGGAAAAACCCCGCGCTTTCCTAAGCCTGCCCCGCCCCCTCTGGCGCAGCTCCTGTCGCGGCCTTGTCTCTCTCCCCCAGCCCGTGTAACATTTCTTGCGCGTGATTGACCCCCTATATACAACAACCATCACACATCAAACCCCAAAACATCCCCCCACCCTCACAAACCCTCAGATAGAGTCCAACTTTTCGGTTTGTATAACTGTCCACGCCTCTTCAGGCGCTTCGAAGTAATAGTGTTGGCCCTTGTATGTGACCCACAGTCGCACTGGCTGCAGCATTCCGAATTTCACTTCTTTCCGGTACAACGCTGCTTTGGCCCAGTTGAAACCCGCTCTCCGCTTTGCAACCTCCGTGCTCCAGTCCGGGTATATTCTGATCTCTGCATTGTCCCACTTACTGCTCCGCTCCTTCTTGGCCCATCTCAGGACCCACTCTCTGTCCGTGAACCGGTGGAACCCCACCACCATCGCCCTTGGAGGCTCGTTTGCCTTGGGCCTCCTCGCCAGTACCCGGTGTGCCCCATCCAATTCCAGCGACCTCGAAGGGGCCTCCGCGCCCATCATCGCCTCGAGCATCGTGCTCGCGTATGCCCCGGCATCGGCCCCCTCCACTCCTTCAGGGAGACCCAGGATCCGCAGATTCTTTCTCCTCGACCTGTTCTCCAGGTCTTCGAGTCTTCCCGCCCACCTCTTGTGTAGCGCCTCGTTCTGCTCCACTCTCACCGCCAGGCCCACGGGCTCGTCCTCGTCCTGACTGACTCGTTTCTGTACCTCCTGGATCTTTACCTCGTGGGCCTTCTGGGTCATCCCTAGTCCTTCTATCGCCGACAACATAGGCGACAGCATCTCCTTCCGCAGCTCCTCGAAGCAGCGCTTGATGAACTCCTGCAGCTCCGGCCCGCACTCCGCTTTGTCCCCAGCCGCCGCCATTTTGCTTTTCTTCCCTCGCTTCTCCCGCTGCTCCAATGCCGTTTTTTTGGCCGTTTCACTTCTGGCCCGGTCCATAAAAGTTGAAGGGGGACCTCGCTCTTCCCTTCCCCACGGGTCGTCTTCAAAAAAATTCCTGTTGGGGCTCCTCTAAAGAGCCCGAAAGTCCGTGATAGCGGGAGCTGCCGAATCATGCGGCTTAGCTCCGCATAGCCGCAACCGGAAGTCCTGCATTGCCACCCTAACCATCCAGGGCGTAGAGTTCAGCGGCTTCCGGCTCTACGTCCTCCCCAACCTCTGCGCTGCCTTGCTACTCGGCCTGGACTTCCAGTGCAACCTCCAGAGCCTAACCCTGAAATTTGGCTGGCCCCTACCACCCCTTACTGTCTGCGGTCTCACGCCCCTTAAGGTTGATGCACGATCAATTGCACAAAGACTAAAGTTGGGTACAACTGTGGCTTTATTACAGTCAGATGTGTGGCCTCCTGCTGCAGCTGGCGAAATGGCAGGGCACTGAAGGTCATGCATATTTATATAGTTCTCCCTGGGCAGAGCCAGCCGGCAGGAGCTACCGGCGAACCTGTAGTGCAGGTCCTACCTTACATCTCCAATTACAGTGGATCACCACATTCACCCCCTGTTAAAAATGAGTCCAGCAGGGGTGACGTGAAACTATATACATTTAGTGCAATTATGTACAGTGGTAGGGAAAGAAAAGTCCATGTTGACGGTCCAGAGTCCGTCAAAGGTTCAGCCGGTCCGGTGCTTTGATGCTTCGTTGGGAGCGGCGTAACGGTGGCAGCGAGGCCGGTGCTGGCGGTGGTGGGGGTGGCACCGATGGCGATGGCGGTGGTGGCGGTGCTGATGCTGGCCAGTCATCGAGGAACTCCAGGAGCGTGCAGAAGTCCTCTTCGTCCTCTTGTGTGGAAAAGGGGGGGGGTGGTGCTCTGGTGGGGTAAATATTGGCGGCGCGGTGGGAGGTGGGGGGGCGCATGGGTGGGGGGGTGCGTCAGGGTGGAACCTGACGGTGCCAGGTCCCTGAGTGACACAGTATCTTGGCGGCCACCAGGGAACTCAACGTAGGCATATTGAGGGTTGGTGTGGAGCAGGTGAACCCTGTCCACCAAGGGGTCCGCCTTGTGGAGTCGGACGTGCCTACAGAGAAGGACCGGTCCTGGAGCAGCAATCCAAGTCGGGAGCGACACCCCGGATGTGGACTTCCTGGGGAAAGTAAAAACACATTCTTGGGGTGCGTTATTAGTGGCGGTGTACAATCGTGACCGGATGAAGTGTAGAGCGTCAGGGAGGACCTCTTGCCAGCGAGAGGCTGGGAGGTTCCTGGACCGTAGGGCCAGCTGGACGGCCCTCCAGGCCGTCCCATTCTCCCGTTCTACTTGCCCGTTTCCCCGGGGTTTAACAAACAAAGAACAAAGAAATGTACAGCACAGGAACAGGCCCTTCGGCCCTACAAGCCCGTGCCGACCATGCTGCCCGACTAAACTACAATCTTCTACACTTCCTGGGCCCGTATCCTTCTATTCCCATCCTATTCATGTATTTGTCAAGATGCCCCTTAAATGTCCCTATCGTCCCTGCTTCCACCACCTCCTCCGGTAGCGAGTTCCAGGCACCCACTACCCTCTGCGTAAAAAACTTGCCTCGTACATCTACTCTAAACCTGGCCCCTCTCACTTTAAACCTATGCCCCCTAGTAATTGACCCCTCTACCCTGGGGAAAAGCCTCTGACTATCCACTCTGTCTATGCCCCTCATAATTTTGTATACCTCTATCAGGTCTCCCCTCAACCTCCTTCGTTCCAGTGAGAACAAACCGAGTTTATTCAACCGCTCCTCATAGCTAATGCCCTCCATACCAGGCAACATTCTGGTAAATCTCTTCTGCACCCTCTCTAAAGCCTCCACATCCTTCTGGTAGTGTGGCGACCAGAATTGAACACTATACTCCAAGTGTGGCCTAACTAAGGTTCTATACAGCTGCAACATGACTTGCCAATTCTTATACTCAATGCCCCGGCCAATGAAAGCAAGCATGCCATATGCCTTCTTGACTACCTTCTCCACCTGTGTTGCCCCTTTCAATGACCTGTGGACCTGTACTCCTAGATCTCTTTGACTTTCAATACTCTTGAGGGTTCTACCATTCACTGTATATTCCCTACCTGCATTAGACCTTCCAAAATGCATTACCTCACATTTGTCCGGATTAAACTCTATCTGCCATCTCTCCGCCCAAGTCTCCAAACAATCTAAATCCTGCTGTATCCTCCGACAGTCCTCATCGCTATCCGCAATTCCACCAACATTTGTGTCGTCTGCAAACTTACTAATCAGACCAGTTACATTTTCCTCCAAATCATTTATATATACTACAAACAGCAAAGGTCCCAGCACTGATCCCTGTGGAACACCACTGGTCACAGCCCTCCAATTAGAAAAGCATCCTTCCATTGCTACTCTCTGCCTTCTATGACCTAGCCAGTTCGGTATCCACCTTGCCAGCTCCCCCGTGATCCCGTTTGACTTCACCTTCTGTACTAGTCTACCATGAGGGACCTTGTCAAAGGCCTTACTGAAGTCTATATAGAAAACATCCACTGCCCTACCTGCATCAATCATCTTAGTGACCTCCTCGAAAAACTCTATCAAGTTAGTGAGACACGACCTCCCCTTCACAAAACCGTGCTGCCTCTCACTAATACGTCCATTTGCTTCCAAATGGGAGTAGATCCTGTCTCGAAGAATTCTCTCCAGTAATTTCCCTACCACTGAAGTAAGGCTCACCGGCCTGTAGTTCCCGGGATTATCCTTGCTACCCTTCTTAAACAGAGGAACAACATTGGCTATTCTCCAGTCCTCCGGGACATCCCCTGAAGACAGCGAGGATCCAAAGATTTCTGTCAAGGCCTCAGCAATTTCCTCTCCAGCCTCCTTCAGTATTCTGGGGTAGATCCCATCAGGCCCTGGGGACTTATCTACCTTAATATTTTTTAAGACACCCAACACCTCGTCTTTTTGGATCACAATGTGACCCAGGCTATCTACACCCCCTTCTCCAGACTCAACATCTACCAATTCCTTCTCTTTGGTGAATACTGATGCAAAGTATTCATTTAGTACCTCGCCCA
Source organism: Scyliorhinus torazame (assembly GCF_047496885.1). NCBI lineage: Eukaryota > Metazoa > Chordata > Chondrichthyes > Carcharhiniformes > Scyliorhinidae > Scyliorhinus > Scyliorhinus torazame. Next base: position 77,707,432 of record NC_092722.1, on the reverse strand, counting down.
TTTCCTCTGGCTCCACACATAGATTCCCTTGCCTATCCTTCAGTGGGCCAACCCTTTCCCTGGCTACCCTCTTGCTTTTTATGTACGTGTAAAAAGCCTTGGGATTTTCCTTAACCCTATTTGCCAATGACTTTTCGTGACCCCTTCTAGCCCTCCTGACTCCTTGCTTAAGTTCCTTCCTACTTTCCTTATATTCCATGCAGGCTTCGTCTGTTCCCAGACGTTTAGCCCTGACAAATGCCTCCTTTTTCTTTTTGACGAGGCCTACAATATCACTCGTCATCCAAGGTTCCCGAAAATTGCCGTATTTATCCTTCTTCCGCACAGGAACATGTATTCCTTTCAACGAGCTGGTCGTCCTGCTGGAGGCTATACCCCTGCTGAGCAGGAACTGACGCAGCTCATCGCTCATGAATGAGGATCCCCTGTCACTGTGGATGTAGGCGGGGAAACCGAACAGAGCGAAGATGGTGCTGAGGGCCTTGATGACGGTGGCAGATGTCATATCGGGGCATGGGATGGCGAAGGGGAATCTGGAGTACTCATCGCCCACACTGAGAATGTACGTGTTACGGTCGGTGGAGGGGAGGGGCCCTTTGAAATCCACGCTGAGGCGTTCAAAGGGGCGGGAAGCCTTCACCAGGTGCACACAGTCTGGCCGGTAGAAGTGCGGCTTGCACTCCGCACAGACCTGGCAGTCCCTGGTGACTGTCCTTACTTCCTCGACGGAGTAGGGCAGATTGCGAGCTTTGACCAGATGGTACAATCGAGTCACCTCCGGGTGACAAAGGCTGTCGTGTAGGGCCCGGAGTTGGTCCACTTGCGCGCTGGCACATGTACCTCGGGAGAGGGCGTCGGAGGGCTCGTTGAGTTTACCGGGGCGATACAAGATCTCGTCATTATAGGTGGAGAGCTCGATTCTCCACGCAAGATTTTATCATTTTTGATCTTGTCCCGCTGTGTGTTATTGAACATGAAGGCTACCGACCGTTGGTCCGTAAGGAGAGTGAATCTCTTACCGGCCAGGTAATGCCTACAATGCCGCACAGCTTCAACGATAGCTTGGGCCTCCTTTTTGACGGATGAGTGTTGAATTTCCGAGGCATGAAGGGTGCAGGAAAAGAATGCCACGGGTCTGCCTGCCTGGTTTAGAGTGAAGCGTCGCTTTCTACTTGGAAAGGCAAAATTCACGAGATTTTGGGGTGGTCCCGGCGGATTGGAAATTAGCAAACGTGACACCACTGTTTAAAAAAGGAGGTAGGCAGAAAGCGGGTAATTATAGGCCAGTGAGCTTAACTTCGGTAGTAGGGAAGATGCTGGAATCTATCATCAAGGAAGAAATAGCGAGGCATCTGGATGGAAATTGTCCCATTGGGCAGACACAGCATGGGTTCATAAAGGGCAGGTCGTGCCTAACTAATTTAGTGGAATTTTTTGAGGACATTAACAGTGCGGTAGATAACGGGGAGCCAAGGGATGTGGTATATCTGGATTTCCAGAAAGCCTTTGACAAGGTGCCACACAAAAGGTTACTGCATAAGATAAAGATGCATGGCATTAAGGGGAAAGTAGTAGCATGGATAGAGGATTGGTTAATTAATCGAAAGCAAAGAGTGGGGATTAATGGGTGTTTCTCTGGTTGGCAATCAGTAGCTAGTGGTGTCCCTCAGGGATCAGTGTTGGGCCCACAACTGTTCACAATTTACATAGATGATTTGGAATTGGGGACCAAGGGCAATGTGTCCAAGTTTGCAGACGACACTAAGATAAGTGGTAAAGCAAAAAGTGCAGAGCACAATTGCTTCACAGCTCCAGGGTCCCAGGTTTGATTCCGGCTTGAGTCACTGTCTGTGCGGAGTCTGCACATCCTCCCCGTGTGTGCGTGGGTTTCCTCCGGGTGCTCCGGTTTCCTCACACAGTCCAAAGATGTGCGGGTTAGGTGGATTGGCCATGATAAATTGCCCTTAGTGTCCAAAATTGCCCTGAGTGTTTGGTGGGGTTACTGGGTTATGGGGATAGGGTGGCGGTGTTGACCGTGGGTAGGGTGCTCTTTCCAAGAGCCGGTGCAGACTCGATGGGCCGAATGGCCTCCTTCTGCACTGTAAATTCTATGAAACTATGAAACTATGAAGTCTGCAGAGGGATTTGGATAGGCTAAGTGAATGGGCTAGGGTCTGGCAGATGGAATACAATGTTGACAAATGTGAGATTATCCATTTTGGTAGGAATAACAGCAAAAGGGATTATTATTTAAATGATAAAATATTAAAACATGCTGCTGTGCAGAGAGACCTGGGTGTGCTAGTGCATGAGTCACAAAAGGTTGGTTTACAGGTGCCACAGGTGATTAAGAAGGCAAATGGAATTTTGTCCTTCATTGCTAGAGGGATGGAGTTTAAGACTAGGGAGGTTATGCTGCAATTGTATAATGTGTTAGTGAGGCCACACCTGGAGTATTGTGTTCAGTTTTGGTCTCCTTACTTGAGAAAGGACGTACTGGCACTGGAGGGTGTGCAGAGGAGATTCACTAGGTTAATCCCAGAGCTGAAGGGGTTGGATTATGAGGAGAGGTTGAGTAGACTGGGACTGTACTCGTTGGAATTTAGAAGGATGAGGGGGATCTTATAGAAACATATAAGATTATGAAGGGAATAGATAGGATAGATGCGGGCAGGTTGTTTCCACTGGCGGGTGAAAGCAGAACTAGGGGGCATAGCCTCAAAACAAGGGGAAGTAGATTTAGGACTGAGGTTAGGAGGAACTTCTTCACCCAAAGGGTTGTGAATCTATAGAATTCCTTGCCCAGTGAAGCAGTAGAGGCTCCTTCATTAAATGTTTTTAAGATAAAGACAGATAGTTTTTTGAAGAATAAAGGGATTAAGGGTTATGGTGTTCGGGCCGGAAAGTGGAGCTGAGTCCACAAAAGATCAGCCATGATTTCATTGAATGGTGGAGCAGGCTCGAGGGGCCAGATGGCCTACTCCTGCTCCTAGTTCTTATGTTCTTATGACTCGTCCACTGCGCGCATCCCGGCCTTGGCGATGTCTGCTCTGATGCGGGCGAAAGCGTGTTGTGCCTCGGCCGCGAGGGGGAATTGGGTGGACTGAATGAGTGGGCGGGCATTGTCCGCATAGTTTGGTACCCACTGAGCGTAGTAGGAAAAGAACCCGAGGCAGCGTTTGAGGGCCTTGGGGCAGTGGGGGAGGGGAAGTTCCATGAGGGGGCGCATGCGGTCGGGGTCGGGCCTGAGAAGTCCGTTTTGGACTATATAGCCGAGAATGGCTAACCGGGTCATGCTGAACACACACTTCTCTTTGTTGTAGGTCAGGTTGAGAAGAGTGGCAGTGCGGAGGAATTTATCAAGGTTGGCATCGTGGTCCTGCTGGTCATGGCCGCAGATGCTGACATTATCTAAATACGGAAAGGTGGCCCGCAAACCGTACTGGTCGACCATTCGGTCCATCTCTCTTTGGAAGACCGAGACCCCATTTGTGACACCGAACGGGACCCTAAGGAAGTGGTAGAGGACCGTCTGCCTCGAAGGTCGTGTATGGCCAATCCAACTTCCGGATGGGGAGCTGGTGGTAGGCGGATTTCAGGTTAATTGTTGAGAAGACCCGGTACTGCGCAATCTGATTGACCATATCAGATATGCGTGGGAGGTGGTACGGGTCGAGCTGCGTGTTCCAATTGATGGTCTGGCTGTAGTCCACGACCATCCTGTGTTTCTCCCCAGTTTTAATCACTACCACTTGGGCTCTACAGGGGCTGTTGCTGGCCTCTATAATACCCTCCTGTGGTAGTACCAGGTATTGCGGTACCTGAGAGGTGGATGACCATTCGTTAGACCCAGGAATCTACCATTGGCTGATGTACATAGCTCCGCCCTGAGAGGCGGAGTATCAGAACCGGTGCCGTCCCAGCAGCCTTCACTTTCTGTACTGAAACTGCTGGGGAAGAGTTTAGCAGAGTAAAGCCTTCAGTTATGAATCACTTCGTCTTGAGAGTAATTGATTGTGCATCAATTTAATCTGCTACAACTTCAGTTGAAAGGATGGATCTCCGAATCAAACCGGAGTGCCTCCAGCTCAGCCCCCACGCGGAGAACTCTGCTGCTATCTTCAAACATTGGCTGGTGTGCTTTAAGAGCGACCTCGACACGGCCGCCGACACCCCCACGGAAAGACAAAAGATGCATCTCCTACGCTCATCGAGGAGGCGGAGAATTATGCTGCCGCGATCGAGCTGCTGGAAGGACATTATATCCGCCCTGTGAGCCAGGTCTACGCCCGTCACCTGCTGGCGACTAGACGGCAAAGCCCCGAGGAAACGTTGGAAGATTTCTACCGGGCGCTACTGGTACTGGGCCGAAACTGTGTCTGCCCGCAAGTTTCGGGGAACGAGCACACGGAACTTTTGATCAGGGGTGCTTTCAGGGGTATGACCTCCCCCGATATCCGCCGAAGGCTCCTAGAAAGGGATACTCTGGGACTTACAGGGGCACGGGCCCTGGCAGGGTCCATGGACGTTGCCTATAAATACGTGCTGTCCTTTGCACCCGATCGCGCGGCGGCCCCCTGGGCTGCGTGGCACCCCTCAGCGGCAGCCCCACAGACCTTCCCCCTGACCTCACAAGCCTGTGCAGCGAGATGGCCTGCTAACGCCGCCGGGCCCCACTGTTTCTTCTGCGGGCAGGCGAATCATCCCCGCCCGCGCTGCCCGGCCCGCACTGCCGCCTGCAAAGGGTGCGGCAAGAAGGGCCACTTTGTGGGGGTGTGCCAGGCCCGTGCCGTGGCTGCGGTCTCCGGCGACTATCGGCAACCCCCCTTTCAGGCCCTGACTGCCCAGCCCTCACCGCCACCCCCCTATCCTAAGGCCACGTGCGACCCGCGGGCGCGGCCATTTTGCCCCCCCGGACACCACGCTGGACAGGTGGGCGCCGCTATTTTGTCCCTCGCCGCCGCCATCTTCTTCATCGTGCGACCCATGGGTGACGCCATCTTGGATGGGGCCCCAGGCCCCCAGCACAGCCGACTACATGCTGCCCGACCAGAACTCTCCATTACTGCAGCTGGCCTCGGTGACTCTGGACCAGAGTCGGCCCCGTACGCTTGCAAAAGCTACAACGATGATCTCCATCAACGGCCACGAGACGTCTTGCCTGATTGACTCCGGGAGCACGGAAAGCATTGTTCACCCTGACACAGTAAGGTGCTGTTCTCTTGTCACCCATCCCGTAAATCAAAGGATCTCCCTGGCCTCCAGGTCGCACTCGGTGGAGATAAAGGGGTTCTGCCTAGCGAACCTCACTGTCCAAGGCAGGAAATTCAACAATTTCCGTCTGTACGTCCTGCCACACCTCTGCGCAGCCACCCTCCTTGGGCTGGATTTCCAGTGCCATTTGCAAAGCCTGACTTTTAAATTTGGCGGCCCTATACCCCCCCTTACTGTCTGCGGCCTCGCGACCCTTAAGGTCGACCCCCCTTCCCTGTTTGCGAACCTCACCCCGGATTGCAAACCCGTCGCCACCAGGAGCAGACGGTACAGTGCCCAGGACCGGACCTTTATCAGGTCGGAGGTCCAGAGGGTGCTGAGGGAGGGGGTCATCGAAGCGAGCAACAGTCCCTGGAGAGCTCAAGTAGTGGTGGTGATGACCGGGGAGAAACATAGGATGGTCATTGACTACAGTCAGACCATCAACTGGTTTACGCAGCTGGATGCGTACCCTCTCCCCCGTATAGCCAACCTGGTGAACAGGATCGCGCAATACAAGGTTTTCTCCACGGTGGATCTCAAGTCTGCCTACCACCAGCTACCCCTCCGTAATGGTGACCGCCAGTACACTGCCTTCGAAGCAGATGGGCGGCTCTATCACTTTTGAAGGGTTCCCTTTGGTGTCACGAACGGGGTCTCGGTCTTCCAGCGAGAGATGGACCGAATGGTTGACCGGTACGGCTTACGCGCAACGTTCCCGTATCTGGATAACGTCACCATCTGCGGCCATGACCAGCAGGACCACGACACCAACCTCCGCAAATTTCTCCAGACCGCGAAAATCCTTAACCTGACATACAATAAGGATAAATGCGTGTTTAGCACCGACCGTCTAGCCATTCTAGGCTACGTAGTGCGAAATGGAGTTATCGGCCCCGACCCTGAGCGCATGCGCCCCCTCATGGAGTTCCCCCTCCCTCACTGCCCCAAGGCCCTGAAGCGCTGCCTCGGCTTCTTCAGCTATTATGCTCAGTGGGTCCCCAATTACGCAGACAAGGCTCGACCCCCGATCCAGTCCACAACCTTCCCCCTGTTGACGGAGGCCCCCGCTAGGCCTTCAGCCGCATCAAAGCAGACATCGCAAAGGCCACGATGCGCACCATCGACAAGTCTCTCCCCTTTCAGGTCGAGAGCGACGATTCTGACGTAGCTCTGGCGGCCACCCTCAACCAAGCGGGCAGACCCGTGGCCTTCTTCTCCCGTACTCTCCATACTTCCGAAATACGCCACTCCTCGGTCGAAAAGGAGGCCCAGGCCATAGTAGAAGCTGTGCGACACTGGAGGCATTACCTGGCCGGCAGGAGATTCACTCTCCTCACGGACCAACGGTCGGTTGCCTTCATGTTCGATAATGCACAGCGGGGCAAGATTAAGAACGACAAGATCTTGCGGTGGAGGATAGAACTCTCCACCTACCATTGCGAGATCTTGTACCGTCCGGGGAAGCTAAACGAGCCTCCTGATGCCGTGTCCCGCGGCACTTGTGCCACCGCACAAGTAGACCGCCTCCGATCCCTCCACGAGGACCTCTGCCACCCGGGGGTCACTCGTTTTTTTCATTTTATCAAGACCCGCAACCTGCCCTACTCCATCGAGGAGGTCCGGACCGTCACCAGGGACTGCCGAATCTGCGCAAACTGCACTTCTACCGGCCAGAGAGGGCGCACCTGATAAAGGCTTCCCGTCCCTTTGAACGCCTCAGCATGGATTTCAAAGGCCCCTTCCCCTCCACCGACCGCAACACGTATTTCCTGAACGTGATTGACGAGTACTCCCGGTTCCCATTCGCCATCCCCTGCCCCGACATGACCACTACCACTGTCATCAAGGCCCTCCAGGGTATCTTTACACTGTTCGGTTTCCCCGCATACATTCACAGTGATAGGGGTCCTCCTTTATGAGTGACGAACTGCGTCAATTCCTGCTCAGCAAGGGCATCGCCTCGAGCAGGACGACAAGTTACAACCCCCGGGGAAACGGACAGGTGGAGAGGGAGAACGGAACGGTCTGGAAGACCGTCCTGCTGGCCCTACGGTCCAGGAATCTCCCAGTCTCCCACTGGCAGGAAGTCCTCCCGGTGGCCCTCCACGCCATCCGGTCGCTGCTCTGTACAACCACAAATCAGACACCTCATGAACATCTCCTTGTTTTCCCCAGGAGTCCTCCTCTGGGACCTCGCTCCCAACCTGGCTAGCGACACCAGGACCCATCCTGCTTCGGAAACATGTGAGTGCGCACAAGTCGGACCCGTTGGTCGAGAGGGACCACCTGCTGCATGCCATCCCCCAGTACGCCTACGTAGCGTTCCCTGACGGCCGCTAAGACACTGTCTCCCTTTGGGACCTGGCGCCCGCCGGAACCCCACGCGCACCCGAACCATTGCCCCCACCTCCACCCTCCCCACAGCAGCTAACTGGAAGGTCAGTACTCCCGCCGCTCCTGCCTAGGCCCGAACACACACCGACGCCCCCTACAGACGCCCCCCCCCTGTCCACCTTTTGCCCCAACAGCGCCGCCTAGGGGTGACGAAGCTGCCTGGGAGGACGACATCACGCTCCCGGAGTCGCAACCGCCGGGACCTCCATCAGAATCATGCCGAACCCCAGACGCTCCAGAAGGACGACCAGGCCACCCGATCGACTGATTGCTGCACTATGAACACTTTGTTATTACCCTCGATATCACGGTACCTCCATACCTGGTCATACCATGCGAAAGGCGACTATTAACGCTGGCCATCACCTCGCCGGGCTCTTTTTTAACTGGGGGTGAATGTGGTAGTAACAGGTATTGCAGTACCTGAGAGGTGGATGACCATTGGCTAGACCCAGGAGTCTACCATTGGCTGTTGTACATAGCTCCGCCCTGAGAGGCGGAGTATAAGAACCGATGCCATCCCAGCAGCCTTCACTTTCTGTATCGAAGCTGCTGGGGAACAAGTTCTAGCAGATTAAAGCCTTCAGTTATGAATCACTTCGTCTTGAGAGTAATTGATTGCGCGTCACCTCCTTAAGCAGCCGCTGGACTTCGGACCTGATGAAGGTCTTGTCCTGGGTGCTGTACCGTCTGCTCCTAGTGGCAACGGGCTTGCAATCCGCAGTTAGATTGGAAAAAGGGAGGAGGGATCAATCTTGAGGGTCGCGAGGGTACAAACGGTAAGGGGGCGGTAAGGGCCCACCGAATTTGAGGGTGAGGCTCTGGAGGTTGTACTGGAAGTCCAGGCCCAACAGGAGTGCAGCCCAGAGATTAGGAAGGACATAGAGGCGGAGGTTACTAAATTCTGCACCCTGGACCGTGAGGGTGACTGTACAAAAGCCTTGGATCGGGATGGAGTGGGATCCGGAAGCTAGGGAGATCCTTTGATTGGCAGGGCGGACCGCGAGGGAGCAGCGCCTTACCGTATCGGTGAACGAAGCTTCCGGTGCTCCCGGAGTCCAGCAGGCACGAGGTCGCGTGGCCGTTGATTTTAACCGTCGTCGACGCGGTGGCCAGGTTGTGCAGGCGAGATTGGTCCAGCGTCATCAGAGCGAGCTGCGGGTAGCCATCGGATGCTTCGGGTGGCGAGCGGGTGCGGTTCCGATGTCGGGATGTCTGGGGACCCTGTGGGGGACAAGATGGCGGCGCCCATGGTGCGCACATTGTGGGGTCGGGACAAGATGGCGGCGCCCATGGGGCGCACGTGGCCGAGGGGGGAGAAGATGGCGGCGCCCATTGGTCGCACATGGACCCGGGAGGAGAAGATGGCGGCTCCCATTGTGCGTCTGGCGTGGGGGAGGGGGCGATAGCGGGCGCGATCGCAGCGACTGCGTGGGCCTGGCACACCGCCGCGAAGTGTCCCTTTTTACTGCAGGCTTTACAAACTGCAGTGCGGGCTGGGCAGTGTTGGCGGGGGTGCTTCTGCTGACCGCAGAAGTAGCAGCGGGGACCCCCGGGGTGCGCGGAATGGCATGCGGCGCAGGCGTATTGGGAAGGCAGGGCCCCGGCTGAGGAGGTCGTCGGCGGGGTCCAGGAGGGGTAGGAAGGGGTAGAAGGGTGGGCAGCGCGGCGGGAGGGGTAGATTGTACGTTACGGGATGCGACCGTCATGGAGAGGGCCAAGGTTTTCGTCTCCGCCAGTTCCAGCGTGGCCCCTTCCAGTAATCGTTCTCGGATGTGGTCCGACGCAATCCCCGTCACGAAAGCATCGCACATGAGGAGGTTCGCGTGTTCGGCGGCCGTAACGGCCTGACAGTCACAGTCCCGGACGAGTGGAATCAGGGCCCGCCAGAAGTCTTCGACGGACTCACCAGGTAGTTGCGAGCGGGTGGCGAGTACATGCCTGGCGAAGAGCGTGTTCGCCCTCTGCGCGTAGTGTTCTTTGAGGAGTTCCATTGCTTTTTGTAACTCGTGGCATCTTGGAACAACGGGAACACGCTGGAGCTCAGTCTGGAGTACAGGACGTTTATCTTCTGAGCCTCCGTTGGCTCGGGGTCCGCAGCCTTGATGTAGGCCTCAAAACATGCTAGCCAGTGAGTAAAGTCTTTCCTGGCGTCGGGCGAGTGCGGATCCAGCTGCAGGCGATCGGGCTTAATTCTGATATCCATTCTGCGGAAAATCTGACTGTAATAAATTGATGCACGATCAATTGCACAAAGACTAAAGTTGGGTACAACTGTGGCTTTATTACAGTCAGATGTGTGGCCTCCTGCTGCAGCTGGCGAAATGGCAGGGCACTGGAGGTCATGCATATTTATACAGTTCTCCCTGGGCGGAGCAAGCCGGCAGGAGCTACCGGTGAACATCTCCTATTACAGTGGTTCAACACAAAGGTCGACCCGCCTTCTCTGTTTGCAAACCACACCCCGGATTGCAAACCCATCGCCACCAGGAGCAGACGGTACAGCGCCCAGGACAGACCTTCGCCAGGTCTGAGGTCCAGCGGCTGCTGCGGGAAGGTATCTTCGAGGCCAGCAACAGCCCTTGGAGAGCCCAAGTGGTAGTGGTGAAAACGGGGGAGAAACACAGGATGGTCGTGGACTACAGTCAGACCATCAATCGGTTCATGCAGCTCGACGTGTACCCCCTCCTACGCATATCTGACATGGTCAATCAGATTGCACAGTACCGGGTCTTCTCAACTGTGGACCTGAAATCTGCCTACCACCAGCTCCCCATTCGCAAGGCGGATCGCCAATACACTGCGTTCGAAGCAGACGGCCGCCTTTACCACTTCCTTAGGGTTCCCTTCGGCGTCACTAACGGGGTCTCGGTTTTCCAACGGGAGATGGACCGAATGGTTGACCGGTACAGACTGCGGGCCATTTTCCCGTACCTGGATAACGTCACCATCTGCGGCCACGATCAGCAGGACCACGACGCTAACCTTTCCAAATTTCTCCACACCGCCAAACTCCTCAACCTAACTTACAGCAAGGAGAAGTGCGTGTTCAGCATGAATCGATTAGCCATCCTCGGCTATGTGGTTCAGAACGGAGTTCTGGGGCCCGATCGCATGCGCCCCCTCATGGAACTCCCCCTCCCCCACTGTCCCAAGGCCCTCAAACGATGCCTGGGGTTCTTTTCGTATTACGCCCAGTGGGTCCCTAACTATGCGGACAAGGCCCGCCCACTCATCCGTTCCACCGTTTTCCCACTGATGGCCGAGGCTCACCAGGCCTTCAACCGTATTAAGGCCGACATCGCCAAGGCTGCGATGCACGCGGACGACGAGACGAGACGAGACGAGGACTTCCAAGTCGAGAGCGATGCATCAGACGTCGCTCTGGCCATCACCCTCAACCAGGCAGGCAGGCCCGTGGCATTCTTTTCCCGCACCCTCCATGCCTCCAAAATGCGGCACTCCTCCGTCGAAAAGGAGGCCCAAGCTATCGTTGAAGCTGTGCGGCATTGGAGGCATTACCTGGCCGGCAGTAGATTCACTCTCCTCACAGACCAACGGTCGGTTGCCTTCATGTTTAACAACACACAACGGGGTAAGATCAAAAATTATAAGATCTTGCGGTGGAGGATCGAGCTCTCCACCTATAATTATGAGATTTTGTATCGCCCCGGTAAGCTCAACGAGCCCCCCGATGCCCTGTCCCGAGGTACATGTGCCAGCGCACAGGTGGACCGACTCCGGACCCTGCACGACGATCTCTGTCACCCAGGGGTCACCCGCTTTTGTCACTTCATTAAGGCCCACAATCTGCCCTACTCCATCGAGGAAGTCAGGGCTGTCACCAGAGACTGCCAGGTCTGCGCGGAGTGTAAACCGCACTTCTACCGGCCAGACCGTGCGCGCCTGGTGAAGGCCTCCCGCCCCTTTGAACGCCTCAGCGTGGACTTCAAAGGGCCCCTCCCCTCCACTGACCGAAACACATATTTTCTCAGTGTGGTCGATGAATATTCCCGATTCCCCTTCGCTGTCCCATGCCCCGACATGACGTCTGCCACCACCATCAAAGCCCTCAACACAATCTTCGCTCTGTTCGGCTTCCCCGCCTACATCCACAGCGACCGGGGATCCTCATTTATGAGCTGCGGCAGTACCTGCTCAACAGGGGCATTGCCTCGAGCAGGACGACCAGCTACATAGATACATAGATACATAGAATTTACAGTGCAGAAGGAGGCCATTCAGCCCATCGAGTCTGCACCGGCTCTTGGAAAGAGCACCCTACCCAAGTCCACACCTCCACCCCATCCCCATAACCCAGTAACCCCACCCAGCACTAAGGGCAATTTTGGACACTAAGGGCAATTTAGGATGGCCAATCCACCTAACCTGCACATCTTTGGACTGTGGGAGGAAACCGGAGCACCCAGAGGAAACCCACGCACACACGAGGAGAACGTGCAGACTCCGCACAGACAGTGACCCAGCGGGGAATCGAACCTGGGACCCTGGAGCTGTGAAGCAATTGTGCTAACCACCATGCTACCGTGCTGCCCCCTACAACCCCCGGGAAACAGGCAGATGGAGCGGGATAATGGGACGGTCTGGATGGCCGTCCAGCTGGCCCTACGGTCCAGAACTCTCCTGGTCTCCCGCTGGCAGGAGGTCCTCCCCGACGCACTGCACTCCATTCGGTCGCTCCTGTGCACGGCGACTAACGAAACCCCCCATGAACGTCTCTGGGGTTGTTTAGCACAGGGCTAAATCGCTGGCTTTGGAAGCAGACCAAGGCAAGCCAGCAGCACGGTTCAATTCCCGTAACAGCCTCCCCGAACAGGTGCCGGAATGTGGCGACTAGGGGCTTTTCACAGTAACTTCATTGAAGCCTACTTGTGACAATAAGCGATTTTCATTTCATTCATTCATTTCATTTCTTTGCCTTCCCCAGGAAGTCCACCTCCGGGGTTTCGCTCCCAACGTGGCTGGCAGCTCCAGGACCCGTTCTCCTCCGTAGACACGTACGACTCCACAAGGTGGACCCGTTGGTTGAGAGGGTACAGCTAATCCACGCAAACCCGCAGTACGCCTACGTAGCGTACCCTGACGCCTGCCAAGACACAGTCTCCATCAGGGACCTGGCACCAGCTGGGTCACCACCCCCCTCCCTGCCCCGGCGCCACCCTCCCTTTCCCCAGCGCACCCCACCACAGCCCCCGCTCCAGGACAATCCGTCCTCCCCTTGGTCCCACCCTGGGATGAAGAGAATGTCGACACGCTCCCGGAGTCACCGACGACCGAGCCGACGCCTGACTCGCCACCAGCACTGCGGCGCTCTCAACGACGGATCAAGGCGCCCGACCGTCTAAATTTGTAACCTTCTCTGAAATTTTAATGACAACCTGTATGTAAATAGTTTTCCACCACCCCCGCTGGACTCATTTTTAACAGGAGGTGAATGTGGTAGTCACCACTGTTGTATTATATTGTATATACTGCACTGCATACGAGGGTATTACGGTAAGGCCCCTGTACTTACAGGTTCGGGGGGGAGATCCCTGCCTGCTGGCTCCGCCCAGTAGGCGGAGTATAAATGTGTGGGCTCTCCGAACAGCAGCCATTTCGGCAGCAGCTGCGGGAGGCTCCACATCTCTGCGTAATAAAGCCTCGATTACTCTCTACTCTCGTCTCGTCGTAATTGATAGTGCATCAACCACCTCTTTGTCTGCCCAGCAGCCGGCCCCTGTCACCTTCACGGCTGCGGACAGGGGGGTGGGATCTGGCCGAAGACAGCCTAAAAAGGCAAAACATAAGTCGGCACGGCGGTCAGACCGGGCTCTCCCAGACCTTGGCCATGTCCCAACCACTGACCCCCGTGCCCAGACAAGCTCAGAGGCCACAACCTCATCTCACCGCCACCCTACAACAACCTGAGGGGCCTGGAGAGACCACCACACAGGCTCCAGAGGGTGGCGGGGAACCTGTGTACGGCCCCAAGGCAGAAGATGCTCCAACCTCATCACAGTGCCAGGGGCCGGGCGGTGTGGAGGGGGGACGCCGCTGAGGGCTCTCCAGCGATGGAGACTGTGCAGCAAGGTGATCCCGCAAGCGCCGCCTGTCCGGGTGGGAGGAGGTGGTGGATCTCGCTGCCCCCTCCCCGGGTGAGCGGGGGTGGGTATCTTCCATATTTATTCCCATCGCCCTGACGCCCAGCCCCATTAAAAAGAAAGCCAAAGTGGCCTCCAAGGCCCCCAAAGCGTTTGAGCTGCTGTCGTCCCCCGAGCAGGGAGGACAGGGACCGGGCGGAAACGAGACCCCCGTGGGCCCGTCCCGCCCGGTGCAGATTTACTCCATGGTCACCTCCTCTTCTTCATCGCCGGGGGCTGGTGGCAGCCATAAATACTCTTATCTCTCCAGGTCGTGGACGGGTGACGGTGAGGAAGGCTCCTCGTACTCTACGCCCGGGCGAGCGACGCCAGGGAGCCCAGTTTTCTTCCCGGAGATGTTTCCGCGCGGTTTCCCGGACCTCTCCGAGGTCCCGGCATCGTCGGTAGGGGCGGAGGCGGAGCCGCTGCCGTCCGCGGACCCAGAATCGCGGGAGGAGCCTGCAAGGGACCCGCGCCTGAGGACGATCCTGGGGTTGGGATCGACTCGGGCCAAGGGCTAGCCGGTGGGCCTGTGGTGGGGGACTCGGGCTTGGGTGGTGACTGCTTGGAGGAGGAAGGCTGCGGAGGAGGTTGTCGGGCCTTGTTTTGTGCGAGCCGGACATGGCGGTGGTCCTCTCGGCTTACGCTGATGATGTGCTCCTCGTGTACACTGACCCCGGTGATCTGTGGAGGATGCGAGATTGCCAGGCTGTGTCTTCCACTGCGTCTTCGGCAAAGGTCAACTGGGCGAAGTGTGCCGGACTCCTGGTCGGTCCGTGGCTAATGGACCCCCTCCCAGAGGAGCTCAGGCCCTTCAGCTGGGGCCGCATCAACATCCTCTACTTGGGAGTCCATCTTTGCCCGGCAGAGTAAGCCTGGCCGGCGAACTGGCAGGAGCTGGAGAGCAAGGTCGCCGCTCGCCTGGGACGCTGGACAGGTCTGCTCCAAGTGCTGTCTTACAGGGTGTGGTGAACCACTGTAATAGGAGGTGTAAGGTAGGACCTGCACTACAGGTTCACCGGTAGCTCCTGCCGGCTGGCTCCGCCCAAGGAGAACTGTATAAATATGCATGACCTCCAGTGCCCTGCCATTTCGCCAGCTGCAGCAGGAGGCCACGCATCTGACTGTAATAAAGCCACAGTGTACCCGACTTTAGTCTTTGTGCAATTGATCGTGCATCAATTTATTACAGTCAGATTTTCCACAGAATGGATATCCGAATTAAGCCTGATCGCCTGCAGCTGGATCCGCACTCGCCCGACGCCAGAAAAGACTTTACTCACGGGCTAGCATGTTTTGAGGCCTACATCAAGGCTGCGGACCCCGATCCAACGGAGGCTCAGAAGATAAACGTCCTGTACTCCAGACTGAGCTCCAGCATGTTCCCGTTGATCCAAGACGCCACGAGTTACAAAAAGCAATGGAACTCCTCAAAGAACACTACGCGCAGAGGGCGAACACGCTCTTCGCCAGGCATGTACTCGCCACCCGCTCGCAACTACCTGGTGAGTCCATCGAAGACTTCTGGCGGACCCCAATTCCACTTGTCCGGGACTGTGACTGTCAGGCCGTTACGGCCGCCGAACACACAAATCTCCTCATGCGCGATGCCTTCGTGACGGGGTTTGCGTCGGACCGCATCCGAGAACGATTACTGGAAGGGGCCACGCTCGAACTGGCGGAGACGAACACCTTGGCGCTCTCCATGACGGTCGCATCCCGTAACGTACAATCGTACCTCTCCCGCCACGCTGCCCACCCTTCTACCCCTTCCTACCCCTCCTGGACCCCGCCGACGACCTCCTCAGCCGGGGCCCTGCCTTCCCAATACGCCTGCGCCGCACGCTGATCCGCGTACCCCGGGGGTCCCCGCTGCTACTTCTGCGTTCAGCAGAAGCACCCCCGCCAACACTGCCCGGCCCGCACTGCAGTAAATCCTGCAGTGAAAAGGGCCACTTTGCGGCGGTGTGCCAGGCCCGCGCAGTCGCTGCGATCGCACCCGCTATCGCCCCCTCCCCCACACCAGACATCCCGACATCGGAACCGTACTCGCTCGCCACCCGAAGCATCCGATGGCTACCCGCAGCTCGCTTCGATGACGCTGGACCAATCTCGCCCGCACAACCTGGCCACCGCGTCGACGACGGTGAAAATCAACGGCCACGCGACGTCGTGCCTGCTGGACTCCGGGAGCACCGGAAGCTTCGTTCACCCAGATACGTTAAGGCACTGCTCCCTCGCGGTCAACCCTGCCTATCAAAGGATCTCCCTAGCTTCTGGATCCCACTCCGTCCCGATCCAAGGTTTTTGTAGTCACCCTCACGGTCCAGGGCGTAGAATTTAGTAACTTCCGCCTCTATGTCCTTCCTAATCTCTGCGCTGCACTCCTGTTGGGCCTGGACTTCCAGTGCAACCTCCAGAGCCTCACCCTCAAATTCGGCGGGCCCTTACCCCCCACCTTACCGTTTGCGGCCTCGCGACCCTCAAGGTCGATCCCCCCTCCCTTTTTCCAATCTAACTGCGGATTGCAAGCCCGTTGCCACTAGGAGCAAACAGTACAGCACCCAGGACAAGACCTTCATCAGGTCCGAAGTCCAGCGGCTGCTTAAGGAGGGTATTATTGAGGCCAGCAACAGCCCCTGGAGAGCCCAAGTGGTGGTGGTTAAAACTGTGGAGAATCAAAGAATTGTCGTGGACTACAGCCAGACCATCAATCGGTACACGCAGCTCGACGCGTACCCCCTCCCACGCATATCTGATCTGGTCAATCAGATTGCGCAGTACCGGGTCTTCTCAACAATTGACCTGAAATCCGCCTACCACCAGCTCCCCATCCGGAAGTCGGACCGGCCATACACGGCCTTTGAGGTGGACGGTCGCCTCTACCACTTCCTTAGGGTCCCTTTCGGTGTCGCAAATGGGGTCTCGGTCTTCCAAAGAGAGATGGACCGAATGGTCGACCAGTATGGTTTGCGGGCCACCTTTCCGTACTTAGATAATGTCACCATCTGCGGCCATGACCAGCAGGACTGTAGCGCACAATGACTTACGAGAGAGACGAATAGAGATGAAGTCGATGAGGCTTATTAAGCGTGACTTGTTCCCCGCAGTTCAGCAACAGACTGGAGCGGCGGGGAGAAGCCCGGGTTCTTATACTTCGCCTTCAGGGCGGAGCTAGGAGTCAACAGCCAACCAGGACCCGGGATCTGTCAGCCAATAGCATCACGGCTTCACAGTCCCACATGACCCCTAATACATACTACCACATTCACCCCTTGTTAAAAATGAACCCGGCGGGGTGGTGGTTCGCATGGTGGTAGGGGTTTACAAGGCTGGTCCTGGGAGGAAAAATTTTTGGCATGTCATTACAATCTTAGCCCTACACTGGGCTATGTACAAGGTTTGTGAACTATTTACAATATTCGTAAGAGAAAAAGAACATTTTCGTTACAGTCCAACAACATTCTTGTGTTACACCGATGCCACGAGTCGAGCGGGCAGTCTGGTCTTCCTTGTCGATCGCCTCAGCCCCGGTGGTGGTGCAGGTGCTTGTTCCAGCGTTGTCGTCTCCGGGAGTTTCGGTGTCTGTTTCTGTTTCACTCCTGGTCGGACACGGGAGGAGGACCGATCCTCCCGGGAAGGGTGCGGTCGCGGGGTGCGCCGGTGGCAGGGAGGGGGTGATCGGTGTCGGGGGGATGTGCGTGTTGCCGGCGGGCGCCAGGTCTCGCAGGGAGACCGTATCCTGTCGGCCATCGGGGTACGCCACGTAGGCGTACTGCGGGTTCGCGTGGAGGAGGTGAACCCTCTCGGCCAATGGGTCCGACTTGTGCGCCCGCACATGTTTCCGGAGCAAGATGGGTCCTGGGGCCGCCAGCCAGGTCGGCAGCGACGTTCCAGAGGAGGACTTCCTGGGGAAGACAAGGAGGCGCTCATGAGGCGTTTGGTTAGTGCTAGTACACAGCAGCGACCGGATGGAGTGGAGAGCGTCCGGGAGGACCTCCTGCCACCGTGAAACTGGGAGATCCCTGGACCGTAGGGCCAGTAGGACGGTCTTCCAGACCGTGCCGTTCTCCCTCTCTACTTGCCCGTTCCCCCGGGGGTTGTAGCTGGTCGTCCTGCTCGAGGCTATACCCTTGCTGAGCAGGAACTGGCGCAGCTCGTCACTCATGAAGGAGGACCCCCTGTCGCTATGGATATATGCGGGGCAACCGAACAGTGTGAATATGGTGCTAAGGGCTTTAATGACTGTGGCCGCTGTCATGTCAGGGCAGGGGATGGCGAAAGGGAAACGGGAGTACTCGTCCACCACATTCAGGAAGTATGTGTTGCAGTCAGTGGAGGGGAGGGGCCCTTTGAAATCCAGACTGAGGCGTTCAAAGGGGCGGGAAGCCTTGATCAGGTGCGCTCTATCCGGCCTGAAAAAGTGCGGCTTGCATTCTGCGCAGATGTGGCAGTTCCTGGTGACTGTACGGACCTCCTCCACAGAGTAGGGGAGGTTGCGGGACTTTATAAAATGGTAGAACCGAGTGACCCCCGGGTGGCAGAGGTCCTCGTGGAGGGCTTGGAGACGGTCTATTTGTGCGTTGGCACATGTGCCGCGGGATAGGGCATCGGACGGCTCGTTCAGCTTTCCAGGACGGTACAAGATCTCGTAGTTGAAGGTGGAGAGCTCGATCCTCCACCTTAAGATCTTGTCATTTTTAATTTTGCCCCGCTGTGCATTATCGAACATGAAGGCTACCGACCGTTGGTCAGTGAGGAGAGTGAATCTCCTGCCGGCCAGGTAATGCCTCCAATGTCGCACAGCTTCCACTATGGCTTGGGCTTCCTTTTCCACTGAGGAGTGGCGGATTTCTGAGGCGTGGAGGGTTCGGGAGAAAAAGGCCACGGGTCTGCCCGCTTGGTTAAGGGTGGCCGCCAGAGCTACGTCGGAGGCGTCGCTCTCGACCTGGAAGGGGAGGGACACGTCAATGGCGCGCATCGTGGCCTTTGCGATATCCGCTTTGATGCGGCTGAAGGCCTGGCGAGCCTCTGTCGACAGGGGGAAGGTAGTGGTCTGTATTAGCGGGTGGGCCTTGTCTGCATACTGGGGGACCCACTGGGCGTAATATGAAAAGAACCCCAGGCAGCGTTTCAGGGCTTTGGAGCAGTGGGGGAGGGGAAATTCCATGAGGGGGCGCATGCGTTCGGGGTCGGGGCCTATTATCCCATTGCGCACTACGTATCCCAGGATGACCAGCCGGTTTGTGCTAAAGACGCACTTTTCCTCGTTGTATGTGAGGTTCAAGGCGTTAGCGGTCTGGAGGAATCTTTGGAGGTTGGCGTCGTGGTCCTGCTGATCGTGGCCGCAGATGGTTACGTTGTCGAGATACGGGAACGTGGCCTGCAACCCGTGTTGATCAACCATTCGGTCCATCTCCCGTTGGAAGACCGAGACCCCGTTTGTGACGCCAAATGGGACCCTTAGGAAGTGGTATAGACGCCCGTCTGCCTCGAAGGCTGTGTACTTGCGGTCACCTGGGCAGATGGGGAGCTGGTGGTAGGCGGACTTGAGGTCCACGGTGGAGAAAACCTTATATTGGGCAATCCGATTTACCATGTCGGATATGCGGGGGAGAGGGTACGCATCTAGCTGTGTGTACCTGTTGATGGTCTGGCTATAGTCTATGACCATCCTTTGCTTCTCCCCGGTCTTTACTACTACCACCTGTGCTCTCCAGGGACTATTGCTGGCCTGGATTATGCCTTCCTTCAGCAACCGCTGGACTTCGGACCGAATAAATGTCCGGTCCTGGGCGCTGTACCGTCTGCTCCTAGTGGCGACGGGTTTGCAATCCGGGGTGAGGTTTGCAAACAAGGACGGGGGTTCAACTTTCAGGGTTGCGAGGCCGCAGATAGTGAGTGGGGGTATTGGGCCGCCGAATTGAAACGTTAGGCTCTGCAGGTTGCACTGGAAGTCTAATCCCAGTAATGTGGGCGCGCAGAGTTGGGGAAGGACGTAGAGCCTGTAGTTTTTAAACTCCCTCCCTTGCACCGTTAGGGTCACTATGCAGAACCCTTTGATCTCTACGGAGTGGGATCCTGCAGCTCGGGAAATCTTTTGCGTACTGGGACGGATGGTCAAAAAACAGCGTCTTGCCGTGTCGGGGTGGATGAAGCTTTCGGTGCTCCCGGAGTCGACCAGGCATGGTGTCTCGTGTCCGTTGATCAGCACCGTTGTTGTCGTCGTCTGGAGCGTCCGGGGCCGTGCTTGATCCAGCATCACCGAGGCCAGTCGTGGTCGTAGTGTCTCAGCATCTTCTTCGGACCCCGTGGAGCCGTCGATGCTGGGGTCCTTTGTTGTCATCCAAGATGGCGGCGTCCATGAATCGCACGTGGCCGGGGGTGGACAAAATGGCCGCCCCCACGGATCGCACGTGGTCGGGGGTGGACAAAATGGCCGCCCCCATGAATCGCACGTGGCTGGGGGGGTCACAAGATGGCGGCGCCCATCCTCCCCTCGTGGTGGCCGGGACCCAAAATGGCGGCGCCCGCGGGTCGCACATGGGGCGCTGGGGGGGGTTGGGGAGCGTTTGGGATGCGCTGGGCTCTTTCTTCTCCGGGGACTGCGGCGACCCCCCGGGACCGGCACACAGCCGCGAAATGGCCCTTTTTGCCGCAGCTCTTGCAGATCGCTGCGCGGGCCGGGCAGCGCTGCCGGGGGTGTCTCGCCTGCCC
Source organism: Scyliorhinus torazame (assembly GCF_047496885.1). NCBI lineage: Eukaryota > Metazoa > Chordata > Chondrichthyes > Carcharhiniformes > Scyliorhinidae > Scyliorhinus > Scyliorhinus torazame. The sequence goes on along the minus strand of NC_092722.1, from coordinate 77,686,922 downwards.
GCAGAAATAGCAGCGGGCCCCCCCGGGATGATCTGCCGTCTTAACCGCGCAAGCCTGTGAGGGAGGGGGGGGTTTGTCGCGACGGGGGTCCACGGAGCCCAAGGGGCTGCCGCGCGGTCGGGGTCATAGGCGCGGGCGTTTTGTGAGGCCACATCTCGGGAAGCTGCGATGGCCCATGCCTCTGAGAGTCCTAGCGACTCTTTTTCTAAAAGTCTTTGGCGGATTTGGGGAGAGTTCATACCTGCCACAAACGCATCGCGAATTAACATGTCCGTGTGTTCAGTCGCGTTTACCGGCGGGCAGCTGCAGCCCCGTCCCAAAATTAGCAGCGCGGCGTAGAACTCCTCTAACGATTCTCCGGGACTTTGCCGTCTCGTTGCGAGTTGGTAGCGTGCGTAGACCTGGTTCACGGGGCGAACGTAGATGCTCTTCAGTGCTGCGAGCGTCGTCGGGAAATCCTCTGCGCCTTCTATGAGAGGGTAAATTTCCGGGCTTACCCTTGAGTGCAGGACCTGCAGTTTCTGGTCTTCTGTGATCCGGCCGGGGGCCGTTCGGAGGTAGCCTTCGAAACAAGCTTGCCAGTGTTTAAAAACTGCTGCCGAGTTCACTGCGTGGGGGCTGATCCGCAGGCATTCCGGGGCGATCCTGAGCTCCATAGTCCTTTAAGTCACGCTTAATAAATTGTAGCGCACAATGACTTACGAGAGAGACGAATAGAGATGAAGTCGATGAGGCTTTATTAAGCGTGACTTGTTCCCCGCAGTTCAGCAACAGACTGGAGCGGCGGGGAGAAGCCCGGGTTCTTATTCTCCGCCTTCAGGGCGGAGCTAGGGGTCAACAGCCAACCAGGACCCGGGATCTGTCAGCCAATAGCATCACGGCTTCACAGTCCCACATGACCCCTAATACATACTACCACAAGGACCACGATGCCAACCTCGATAAATTCCTCCGCACTGCCACTCTTCTCAACCTGACCTACAACAAAGAGAAGTGTGTGTTCAGCATGACCCGGTGAGCCATTCTCGGCTATATAGTCCAAAACGGACTTCTCGGGCCCGACCCCACCGCATGCGCTCCCCCATGGAACTTCCCCTGCCCCAACACCCTCAAACGCTGCCTGGGGTTCTTTTCCTACTATGCTCAGTGGGTCCCAAACTATGCGGACAAGGCCCGCCCACTCATTCAGTCCACCCAATTCCCCCTTGCGGCCGAGGCACACCATGCTTTCGTCCGCATCAGAGCAGACATCGCCAAGGCTGGGATGCGCGCAGTGGATGAGTCACTGCCTTTCCAAGTAGAAAGCGACGCTTCAGACGTCACCCTTGCCGCCACTCTAAACCAGGCAGGCAGACCCGTGGCATTCTTTTCCCGCACCCTTCATGCCTCTGAAATTCGACACTCATCCGTCGAAAAGGAGGCCCAAGCTATCGTTGAAGCTGTGCGTCATTGTAGGCATTACCTGGCCGGTAAGAGATTCACTCTCCTTACGGACCAACGGTCGGTAGCCTTCATGTTCAATAACACACAGCGGGGCAAGATCAAAAATGATAAAATCTTGCGGTGGAGAATCGAGCTCACCACCTACAATTATGAGATTTTGTATCGCCCCGGGAAACTCAACGAGCCCCCAGACGCCCTCTCCCGAGGTACATGTGCCAGCGCACAAGTGGACCAACTCCGGGCCCTACACGACAGCCTTTGTCACCCGGGGATTACTCGATTGTACCATCTGGTCAAAGCTCGCAATCTGCCCTACTCCGTCGAGGAAGTAAGGGCAGTCACCAGGGACTGCCAGGTCTGTGCGGAGTGCAAGCCGCACTTCTACCGGCCAGACCGTGCGCGCCTGGTGAAGGCTTCCCGCCCCTTTGAACACCTCAGTGTGGATTTCAAGGGGCCCCTCCCCTCCACCGACCGTAACACATACATTCTCAGTGTGGTCAATGAGCACTCCAGATTCCCCTTCGCCATCCCATGCCCCGATATGATGTCTGCCACCATCATCAAGGCCCTCAGCATCATTCTCGCTCTGTTCGGTTTCCCCGCCTACATCCACAGTGACAGGGGATCCTCATTCATGAGCGATGAGCTACGTCAGTTCCTGCTCAGCAGGGGTATAGCCTCCAGCAGGATGACCAGCCCGGGGAAACGGGCAAGTAGAACGGGTGAATGGGACGGTTTGGAGGGCCATCCAGCTGGCCCTATGGTCCAGGAGCCTCCCAGCCTCTCGCTGGCAGGAGGTCCTCCCTGACGCTGTACACTCCATCCGATCAATATTGTGCACCGCCACTAATAACGCAACCCACGAATGTGTTTTTACCTTCCGCAGGAAGTCCACATCCGGGGTGTCACTCCCGACTTGGCTCGCTGCTCCAGGACCGGTCCTTCTCCGTAGGCACGTCCGACTCCACAAGGCGGACCCCTTGGCGGACAGGGTTCACCTGCTCCACGCCAACCCTCAATATGCCTACGTTGTGTTCCCCGACGGCCGCCAAGATACTGTCTCACTCAGGGACCTGGCACCGTCAGGTTCCACCCCAACACACACCCCCACCAATGCGCCCCCCCCCCACCTCCCATCGCGCCGCCAATATTGACCCCACCAGAGCACCCCCCCTCCCCTTTTCCGCACAAGAGGACGAAGAAGACTTCTGCACGCTCCCGGAGTTCCCCGATGACTGGCCAGCATCAGCACCGCCACCACCGCCATCGGTGCCACCCCCACCACCGCCAGCATCGACTTCGCCGGCACCGTTACGCCGCTCCCAACGAAGCATCAAAGCACCGGACCGGCTGAACCTTTGACGGACTCCGGACCGTCAACATGGACTTTTCTTTCCCTACCTGTTGCTAACTTTTGGTTGGCTCTTAATTCGTAATTGGCTCTGTTTTATAACCTTTGCTCTCGAGTAGTCAGGTATCTTTCTGATACTGCCACGAGGTTCAAGTTCAAGTAATGATCAATAACTCAACACACCAATTAGTAAGATTCAAATCAAAACACATTTATTATACACAGTCAATCTCTACTCATGCGTAAACTCTACTTTCTAGACTATTCTCTATCACTAAAAGGCCAATACTTAGCTTCGGACTGGCCCACCAGGTCAGGGGAACAAATGGCCTTTCGTTCGATCTGAATCTGCAGGATTCAAAAGCTGCTTTGGACTGGTAGCTAGGAGCGTCTATCGCGTAGCGAGCGTTGACTTGAGGCTTACTTGGTTGATGCGGCAGCTTAGACAGATCACTCTCACGGGTTGTTTCGAGTTGCTGAGTGACCCTGCCAAGAAGGACGAATTGAACTTGGGGACTCTATTTTATAGTCCCCAGGGGCTTCCCGCCCTTTGGGCAGACCCCGTACCTGGTTCCAAGTGATTGGACTGCGTTCCGATCACTTGGATCGATTTCTCCAATACTGGAGTTGTTCCCTGATCGCTGGGCTGTCCCTAAATGTCCGTTGGCCATCCTTTGTCTTGGCTCCTGCTGGCGCCGAGGAGTCTGGCTTGGCTTTATTCGCCTTAACTGTTGCAATTGTGCCTGGGAATCGCACATTACTATGCAGATGGCTGCTGGTTTCAGTGCTGTCTGGGTTTCTGCAAGTTCTAATACACAGGATTTCTGCACTTGCTGGTCTTTGCCTGAGTTGGCTGAATTTCCCTGCAACCTTTGCGGTTCTCCATTTTAAGTCGGGAAGTGGCCAACCCAGGTGGCTACATACCACTGTACATAATTGCACTAATTGTATATAGTTTCACGTCACCCCCGCCGGACTCATTATTAACAGGGGGTGAATGTGGTGATCCACTGTAATTGGAGATGTAAGGTAGGACCTGCACTACAGGTTCACCGGTAGCTCCTGCCGGCTGGCTCCGCCCACGGAGAACTGTATAAATATGCATGACCTCCAGTGCCCTGCCATTTCGCCAGCTGCAGCAGGAGGCCTCGCATCTGACTGTAATAAAGCCAAAGCCTCAAAACGGTCATGCTCAGCCCCGTGGGCAGACCTGGACTGGATACGGTGCGGTTGTGCGGTGGCATCCCGTCTGAGTGGACCCCTGCTTGAATGGAATTCCACATTGGTTTCAAGCCCCTAAACCCCCCCTGGGCGCCGGTACCCCACAGCCCCAGTCGCCATGCGGAAATACCCTCCGTGCCTTTTCGCACCGCGCGGAGGGGTTTCCTGTACGACCTACTATTGCACACCTTCCACCTCCTTGTCCTCGTTGACGTCCAGCGACGGAGGTCCCCACTGGAGGTCCCTCTACGGAGGTGTCCTCCCCATAAAACTTGGGGACCTGGGGTGGAGGGTGCTGCACATGGCAGTGCCGTGCAATCGTTGATCCCATCACTTCACGGCCTGGCCAGAGTCCTGCCACTTTTTAGGCCTGGTGGAGACCGTGCAGCATGTTTATGTTGTCTGTCCTAGGTGTCATGATATGCACTCATGCACATAATGAGATACAGACAGACAGTGACAGACACCCAGTACAGCCAATCAACACACAGGACAGAACACAACCAATCACCAGACAGAACACTAGAGGGGGTTTCCCCACTATAAAACACACGAGGCATCAGCACTCTGCCTCTTTCCACTGGTGACAACTGTAGTGACAGTCAGGGTGTATCTATCAGTTAGCACCTTCTATACGTGGCTCAGAGCTAGTCTGGTCTAGTTAGTTATAGTTAGCACGCTTAGATTAGTAGAGTGTCAAACCCACAGCAAGCTGTGTGCACTGCTACAGAAGTTCAATGAAACGTATTGAACCAACGTCTAAGTTTGGAGTCTACTTTCCAATACAACTGCATCCAGTTGCAGTCCGTGTTACCCCAGGGTGAATAACACGACACTAGGCTGCATTCCCTTTTTGGTTTCTTGACAATGTTGTTGTTGAGGTTTTCTTTGCACTTCAGCCCCACACTCCTGATCGACAGACATCCGGTGCAGAGAGGGGCGGGAAAGGCAGAGGATCTCCTCGTGAACCTGCTCTGGGCCTGGCCTAACTTGCCATCAATAGGTCCAGGCAGCGGGCGACCAAGGGGGTCATCCGACCTGACTGTCTGCCCATCATCCGCAGCCTCAAATACTCCCAGGACAGAGGGAGTGAGAGAGTGAGATAGAGAGAGGGGCAGAGTCAGACAGAGAGAGAGAGAGAGACAGATAGAGAGAGAATCAGAGAGAGAAACAGAGTGAGAGACAGAGGGAGAGAGAGCCAGGGACAGAAAGACAGAAGGAGAGAGAAACAGAGAGAAAGACTAAAATGGAGAGAGGCAGAGACAGAGAGTACGAGAGCGAGAGAGAGACACGCACAGAATGAGACAGACAGGTTTCAGAGCAGTCACATGATTTCCTGCAGGAGTGTCAGAGCCAGTGAGAGAATTGGCTCCTGTCCCAGAACTGAAAAGGCCAAAAGCTTCCGGCTGCAAAGTGAAAGCAAAAATGAAGATTTCCATCCTTGTGTCACCCAACCCCCACCATCAGCAATCTAAAACACCAACAATTCAACTGGAAAATCACGGAAAATGCACCGACACATACACTGGCTTCTACTCAAGCTGGGTAAGCAACGCTCCCACTCAGCCACAACAGTGGGAACTTTAATCTCTGTCTAACCCCGTGCTGTCCCTGTCCTGAGAGTGTTTGATGGGGACTGTGTAGAGGGAGCTTTACTCTGTATCTAACCCCGTGCTGTACCTGTCCTGGGAGTGTTTGATGGGGACAGTGTAGAGGGAGCTTTACTCTGTATCTAACCCCGTGCTGTACCTGTCCTGCGAGTGTTTGATGGGGACAGTGTAGAGGGAGCTTTACTCTGTATTTAACTCCGTGATGTACCTGTCCTGGGAGTGTTTGATGGGGACAGTGTGAAGGGAGCTTTACTCTGTATCTAACCCCGTGCTGTTCCTGTCCTGGGAGTGTTTGATGGGGACTGTGTAGAAGGAGCTTTACTCTGCATTTAACCCCGTGCTCTACCTGTCCTGGGAGTGTTTGATGGGGACAGTGTGAAGGGAGCTTTACTCTGTATCTAACCCCGTGCTGTACCTGTCCTGGGAGTGTTTGATGGGGACAGTGTGAAGGGAGCCTTACTCTGTATCTAACCCCGTGCTGTACCTGTCCTGGGAGTGTTTGATGGGGACTGTGTAGAGGGAGCTTTACTCTGCATTTAACCCCGTGCTGTACCTGTCCTGGGAGTGTTTGATGGGGACAGTGTGAAGGGAGCTTTACTCTGTATCTAACCCCGTACTGTACCTGTCCGAGGAGTGTTTGATGGGGACAGTGTAGAGGGAGCTTTACTCTGTATTTAACCCCGTGCTGTACCTGTCCTGGGAGTGTTTGATGGGGACAGTGTCGAGGGAGCTTAACTCTGTATCTAACCCCGTGCTGCACCTGTCCTGGGAGTGTTTGATGGGGACAGTGTAGAGGGAGCTTTACTCTGTATTTAACTCCGTGCTGTACCTGTCCTGGAAGTGTTTGATGGGGACAGTGCAGAGGGAGCTTTACTCTGTATCTAACCCCGTGCTGTACCTGTCCCGGGAGTGTTTGATGGGGACAGTGTAGCGGGAGCTTTACTCTGTATCCAACCCCGTGCTGTACCTGTCCTGGGAGTATTTGATGGGGACAGTGTAGAGGGAGCTTTACTCTGTATCTAACTCCGTGCTGTACCTGTCCTGGAAGTGTTTGATGGGGACAGTGTAGCGGGAGCTTTACTCTGTATCTAACCCCGTGCTGTACCTGTCCTGAGAGTGTTTGATGGGGACAGTGTAGAGGGAGCTTTACTCTGTATCTATCCCCGTGCTGTACCTGTCCTGGGAGTGTTTGATGGGGACAGTGTAGAGGGAGCTTTACTCTGTATCTATCCCCGTGCTGTACCTGTTCTGGGAGTGTTTGATGGGGACAGTGTAGAGGGAGCTTTACTCTGTATCTAACCCCGTGCTGTACCTGTCCTGGGAGCGTTTGATGGGGACAGTGCAGAGGGAGCTTTACTCTGTATCTAACCCCGTGCTGTACCTGTCCTGGGAGTGTTTGATGGGGACAGTGCAGAGGGAGCTTTACTCTGTATCTAACCCCGTGCTGTACCTGTCCTGGGAGTGTTTGATCAGGACAGTGTAGAGGGAGCTTTACTCTGTATCTAACCCCGTGCTGTATCTGTCCTGGGAGTGTTTGATGGGGACAGTGTCGAGGGAGCTTTACTCTGTATCTAACCCCGTGCTGTAGCTGTCCTGGGAATGTTTGATGGGCACAGTGTAGAGGGAGCTTTACTCTGTATCTAACCCCGTGCTGTACCTGTCCTGTGAGTGTTTGATGGGGACAGTGTAGAGGGAGCTTTACTCTGTATCTAACCCCGTGCTGTAGCTGTCCTGGGAGTGTTTGATGGGGACAGTGTAGAGGGAGCTTTACTCTGTATCTAACCCCGTGCTGTACCTGTCCTGGGAGTGTTTGATGGGGACAGTGTCGAGGGAGCTTTACTCTGTATCTAACCCCGTGCTGTACCTGTCTCTGTAGTCTTAGTTTTGGCCGATGATCCTGGGGCTGGCCCAGTGAGTGAAGCTGCTGATGTGGTCCTGGACTGCTGGTATATCGAGGACTCGGGTGGTCTCAGCGCGGTCAGTGGGAGATTCTCTCGGGAGAAATCTTTGCTCGTACTCCGCAACGTCAGTATCGCCGGAGATGAGCAAACGTCCGCCTGGACTGACTACGAGGTTCGCGACGAGGATCGGAAGCACATCATCTTCGAGGCCATTGGTGAGTCTCCGTTATTTTCACCCTCGGTCAACCCCCAAAGCCTACTCCCAAACAGTAAGACTCCACCCCAACATCCACCCGACCCCTCGGCACTATCGCTCTGACAGTGCGGCACTCCCTCAGTACTGACCCTCTGACAGTGCGGCGCTGCCTCAGTACTGACCCTCTGACAGTGCGGCGCTCCCTCAGTACTGACCCTCTGACAGTGCAGCACTCCCTCAGTACTGACCCTCTGACAGTGCGGCGCTCCCTCAGTACTGACCCTCTGACAGTGCAGCACTCCCTCAGTACTGACCCTCTGACAGTGCAGCACTCCCTCAGTACTGACCCTCTGACAGTGCAGCACTCCCTCAGTACTGACCCTGCGACAGTGCGGCACTCCCTCAGTACTGACCCTCTGACAGTGCGGCGCTCCCTCAGTACTGACCCTCTGACAGTGCAGCACTCCCTCAGTACTGACCCTCTGACAGTGCAGCACTCCCTCAGTACTGACCCTCTGACAGTGCGGCGCTCCCTCAGTGCTGACCCTCTGACAGTGCGGCGCTCCCTCAGTACTGACCCTCTGACAGTGCAGCACTCCCTCAGTACTGACCCTCTGACAGTGCAGCACTCCCTCAGTACTGACCCTCTGACAGTGCAGCACTCCCTCAGTACTGACCCTCTGACAGTGCGGCGCTCCCTCAGTACTGACCCTCTGAGAGTGCAGCACTCCCTCAGTGCTGACCCTCTGACAGTGCGGCACACTCACAGTAGTGACCCTCTGACAGTGTGGCACTCCCTCAGTGCTGACTCTCTGACAGTGCGGCACTCCTTCAGTACTGACCCTATGACAGTGCGGCACTCCCTCAGTACTGACCCTCTGACAGTGTGGCACTCCCTCAGTGCTGACTCTCTGACAGTGCGGCACTCCTTCAGTACTGACCCTATGACAGTGCGGCACTCCCTCAGTACTGACCCTCTGACAGTGTGGCACTCCCTCAGTGCTGACCCACTGACAGTGCAGCACTCCCTCAGCACTGACCCTCTGACAGTGCAGCGCTCCCTCAGTACTGACCCTCCGACAGTGCAGCACTCCCTCAGTGCTGACCCTATGACAGTGCAGCACTCCCTCAGTACTGACCCTCTGACAGTGTGGCACTCCCTCAGTGCTGACCCTCTGACAGTGTGGCACTCCCTCAGTGCTGACCCACTGACAGTGCAGCACTCGCTCAGTACTGACCCTCTGACAGTGCGGCACTCCCTCAGTACTGACCCTCTGACAGTGCGGCACTACCTCAGTACTGACCCTCTGACAGTGCGGCACTCCCTCAGTACTGACCCTATGACAGTGCGGGCACTCCCTCAGCACTGACCCTCTGACAGTGCAGCGCTCCATCAGTGCTGACCCTCTGACAGTGCGGCACTCCCTCAGTACTGACCCAATGACAGTGCGGGCGCTCCCTCAGCACTGACCCTCTTACAGTGCGGCACTCCCTCAGCACTGACCATCTGACAGTGCAGCGCTCCCTCAGTACTGACCCTCCGACAGTGTGGCACTCCCTCAGTACTGACCCTCTGACGGTGTGGCACTCCCTCAGTGCTGACCCTCTGACAGTGCGGGCACGCTCTCAGCATTGATCCTCTGACAGTGCGGCACTCCCTGAGTACTGACCCTCTGACAGTGCGGCACGCTCTCAGGACTGGCCCTCTGACAGTGCGGCAATCGCTCAGTACTGACCCTCTGACAGTGCAGCACTCCCTCAGTACTGACCCTCTGACAGTGCGGCACTCCCTCAGTACTGACCCTCCGACAGTGCGGCACGCTCTCAGCACTGACCCTCTGACAGTGCGGCACTCCCTCAGTGCTGACCCTCTGACAGTGCGGCACTTCCTCAGTACTGACCCTCTGACAGTGCAGCACTCCCTCAGTGCTGACCCTCTGACAGTGCAGGCACTCCCTCAGCACTGACACTCTGACAGTGCGGCACTCCCTCAGTACTGACCCTCCGACAGTGCAGGCACTCCCTCAGCACTGACACTCTGACAGTGCGGCACTTCCTCAGTACTGACCCTCTGACAGTGCAGCACTCCCTCAGTACTGACCCACTGACAGTGCGGCACTCCCACAGCACTGACCCTCTGACAGTGCGACGTTCCCTCAGTGCTGACTGTCTGACAGTGCGGCACTCTCTCAGTACTGACCCTCTGACAGTGCAGCACTCGCTCAGTACTGACCCTCCGACAGTGCGGGCACGCTCTCAGTACTGACCCTCTGACAGTGCGGCACTCCCTGAGTACTGACCCTCTGACAGTGCGGCACGCTCTCAGTACTGACCCTCTGACAGTGCGGCGCTCCCTCAGTGCTGACCTTCTGACAGTGCGGCACTCTCTCAGTGCTGACCCTCCGACAGTGCGGCACTCTCTCAGTGCTGACCCTCCGACAGTGCGGCACGCTCTCAGCACTGACCCTCCGACAGTGCGGCACTCCCTCAGCACTGACCCTCTGATGGTGTGGCACTCCCTCAGTGCGGACCCTCTGACAGTGTGGCACTCCCACAGCACTGACCCTCTGACAGTGCGGCACTCCCTCAGTACTGACCCTCCGACAGTGCGGCACTCTCTCAGTACTGACCCTCCGACAGTGCAGCACGCTCTCAGCACTGTCCCTCTGACAGTGCAGCACTCCCACAGCACTGACCCTCTGACAGTGCGGCACTCCCTCAGTACTGACCTTCTGACAGTGCGGCACTCCCTCAGTGCTGACCCTCTGACAGTGCGGCACTCCCTGAGTACTGACCCTCCGACAATGTGGCACGCTCTCAGCACTGACCCTCTGACAGTGCGGGCACTCCCTCAGCACTGACCCTCGAACAGTGCGGACACTCCTGGAGCACTGGCCCTCTGACAGTGCGGCACTCCCTCAGTACTGGCCCTCTGACAGTGCTGCACCCCCTCAGCACTGACCCTCTGACAGTGTGGCGTTTCCTCAGTGCTGACCTTCAGACAGTGCGGACACTCCCACAGCACTGATCCTCAGACAATGTGGCGTTCCCTCAGCACTGACCCTCTGACAGTGTGGCGTTCCCTCAGTGCTGACCCTCCAACAGTGCGGAACTCCTTCAGTGCTGACCCTCTGACAGTGCAGCACTCTCTCTGTACTGACCCTCTGACAGTGCGGCACTCCCTCAGTGCTGACCCTCTGACAGTGCGGCACTCCCTCAGTGCTGACCCTCTGACAGTGCAGCACTCCCTCAGTGCTGACCCTCTGACAGTGCGGCACTCCCTCAGTGCTGACCCTCTGACAGTGCAGCACTCCCTCAGTGCTGACCCTCTGACAGTGCGGCACACCCACAGTAGTGACCCTCTGACAGTGTGGCACTCCCTCAGTGCTGACCCTCTGACAGTGCGGCACTCCCTCAGTGCTGACCCTCTGACAGTGCGGCACACCCACAGTAGTGACCCTCTGACAGTGTGGCACTCCCTCAGTGCTGACCCTCTGACAGTGCGGCACTCCCTCAGTAGTGACCCTCTGACAGTGCGGCACTCCCTCAGTACTGACCCTCCGGCAGTGCGGCACTCCCTCAGTACTGACCCTCCGACAGTGCGGCACTCCCTCAGCACTGACCCTCTGATGGTATAGCACTCCCTCAGTGCTGACCCTCTGACAGTGTGGCACTCCCACAGCACTGACCCTCTGACAGTGCGGCACTCCCTCAGTACTGACCCTCCGACAGTGCGGCACTCCCTCAGTACTGACCCTCCGACAGCGCGGCACGCTCCCTGCACTGACCCTCTGACAGTGCAGCACTCCCTCAGCACTGACCCTCTGACAGTGCGGCACCCCCTCAGTACTGACCTTCTGACAGTGCGGCACTCCCTCAGTGCTGACCCTCTGACAGTGCGGCACTCCCCGAGTACTGACCCTCCGACAATATGGCACGCTCTCAGCACTGACCCTCTGACAGTGAGGGCACTCCCTCAGCATTGACCCTCTAACAGTGCGGCACTCCCTCAGCACCCACCCTCTGACAGTGCGGGCACTCCCTCAGCACTGACCCTCGAACAGTGCGGACACTCCTGGAGCACTGGCCCTCTGACAGTGCGGCACTCCCTCAGCACTGACCCTCTGACAGTGTGGCGTTTCCTCAGTGCTGAACTTCTGACAGTGCGGACACTCCCTCAGCACTGACCCTCGAACAGTGCGGACACTCCTGGAGCACTGGCCCTCTGACAGTGCGGCACTCCCTCAGCACCCACCCTCTGACAGTGCGGGCACTCCCTCAGCACTGACCCTCGAACAGTGCGGACACTCCTGGAGCACTGGCCCTCTGACAGTGCGGCACTCCCTCAGTACTGGCCCTCTGACAGTGCGGCACTCCCTCAGCACTGACCCTCAGACAATGTGGCGTTCCCTCAGCACTGACCCTCTGACAGTGTGGCGTTCCCTCAGTGCTGACCCTCCAACAGTGCGGCACTCCTTCAGTGCTGACCCTCTGACAGTGCAGCACTCTCTCTGTACTGACCCTCTGACAGTGCGGCACTCCCTCAGTGCTGACCCTCTGACAGTGCGACACTCCCTCAGTGCTGACCCTCTGACAGTGCGGCACTCCCTCAGTGCTGACCCTCTGACAGTGCGGCACTCCCTCAGTGCTGACCCTCTGACAGTGCAGCACTCCCTCAGTACTGACCCGATGATCTTTGTACCTGCAGGCTCGGATGTCCCGATACCCAATGGGGAGATTCTGCTTCACGCAGACTGTGAAGGACAAGAGGTGACGTGCGAGATTAGCAGTTTCGGGGCTCAATCTGGGGCGGATGATGCTGAGGGGGCTCCTGCCACCTCCTTCATCGGGGTGCTGCGTATCTCTGGGGGTGGCCTCGGCATGGCTCTGGTGTTCAGAACCATTCCAGTCAGCGAGAAGGACAGCGGAGAACGGATATTCAACGAGAAGCTGAATGTAGAACTGAGCCCGACGGGAACTATCCCCCTTTCTGGTGGGTATCGCATTGAGTATTTGTACCCATTGGGATGGTGTACACTGGGAGTGAACGGGAAGGGGTTTGGCTCCATTGGGATGGTGTACACTGGGAGTGAACGGGAAGGGGTTTGGCTCCATTGGGATGGTGTACAGTGGGAGTGAACGGGAAGGGGTTTGGGTCCATTGGGATTGTGCACAGTGGGAGTGAACGGGAAGGGGTTTGGTCCATTGGGATTGTGGACAGTGGGAGTGAACGGGAAGGGGTTTGGGCCCACTGGGATTGTGTACAGTGGGAGTGAACGGGAAGCGGTTTGGGTCCATTGGGATTGTGCACAGTGGGAGTGAACGGGAAGGGGTTTGGGTCCATTGGGATTGTGCACAGTGGGAGTGAACGGGAAGGGGTTTGGTCCATTGGGATTGTGTACAGTGGGAGTGAACGGGAAGGGGTTTGGGTCCATTGGGATTGTGTACAGTGGGAGTGAACGGGAAGGGGTTTGGGTCCATTGGGATTGTGCACAGTGGGAGTGAACGGGAAGGGGTTTGGGTCCATTGGTATTGTGCACAGTGGGAGTGAACGGGAAGGGGTTTGGTCCATTGGGATTGTGTACAGTGGGAGTGAACGGGAAGGGGTTTGGGTCCATTGGGATTGTGTACAGTGGGAGTGAATGTGAAGGGGTTTGGGTCCATTAGGATTATGTACAGTGGGAGTGAACGGGAAGGGGTTTGGGTCCATTGGGATTGTGTTCAGTGGGAGTGAACGGGAAGGGGTTTGGGTCCATTGGGAATGTGTAGAGTGGGAGTGAATGGGAAGGGGTTTGGGTCCATTGGGATTGTGTGCAGTGGGAGTGAAAAGGAAGGGGTTTGGGTCCATTAGGATTGTATGGAGTGGGATTGAATGGGAAGGGGTTTGGCCCATTGGGATTTTGTAGAGTGGGTGTGAACGGGAAGTGAATTGGGTGCCTTAGGATTGTGTAGAGTGGGATTGAAAAGGAAGAGGATTGGGTCCATTGGGATTGTGTACAATGGGAGTAAACGGGAAGGGGTTTTGGTCCATTGGGATTATGTACAGTGGGAGTGAACGGGAAGGAGTTAGGGACATGGGAACACAGGAACATAGGAATTAGGAGAAGATATTGGTAATTCAGCCCTTCGAGCCTGCTCCACCATTCAATCAGATCATGGCTGATCTCTTCCTGGTCTCAAAGCTAGCTACTTACCTGTTCCCATATCCCTTTAATCCATTTTTTAATCCGAAATATATCGATCTGCTTCTTGAAACCATTTAATGACTCCAATTCCAGCGCAATATGGGGCAACGAGATCCAGAAATTCACCTCCCTCTGCGAGAAGTAGTGCCACTTGTCCCAGTTTTAAATCTAATGCCTCTCAACCTATATCCGTGACCTCTCGTTCTAGATTGCCGCACAAGGGGGACATTGACATAAGAACATAAGAATTAGGAGCAGGAGTAGGCCATCTGGCCCCTCGAGCCTGCTCCACCATTCAATGAGATCATGGCTGATCTTTTGTGGACTCAGCTCCACTTTCCGGCCCGAACACCATAACCCTTAATCCCTTTATTCTTCAAAAAACTATCTATCTTTATCTTAAAAACATTTAATGAAGGAGCCTCTACTGCTTCACTGGGCAAGGAATTCCATGGATTCACAACCCTTTGGGTGAAGAAGTTCCTCCTAAACTCAGTCCTAAATCTACTTCCCCTTATTTTGAGGTTATGCCCCCTAGTTCTGCTTTCACCCGCCAGTGGAAACAACCTGCCCGCATCTATCCTATCTATTCCCTTCATAATCTTATATGTTTCTATAAGATCCCCCCTCATCCTTCTAAATTCCAACGAGTACAGTCCCAGTTTACTCAACCTCTCCTCGTAATCCAACCCCTTCAGCTCTGGGATTAACCTAGTGAATCTCCTCTGCACACCCTCCAGTGTCAGTACGTCCTTTCTCAAGCAAGGAGACCAAAACTGAACACAATACTCCAGGTGTGGCCTCACTAACACCTTATACAATTGCAGCATAACCTCCCTAGTCTTAAACTCCATCCCTCTAGCAATGAAGGACAAAATTCCATTTGCCTTCTTAATCACCTGTGGCACCTGTAAACCAACCTTTTGTGACTCATGCACTAGCACACCCAGGTCTCTCTGCACAGCAGCATGTTTTAATATTTTATCATTTAAATAATAATCCCTTTTGCTGTTATTCCTACCAAAATGGATAATCTCACATTTGTCAACATTGTATTCCATCTGCCAGACCCTAGCCCATTCACTTAGCCTATCCAAATCCCTCTGCAGACTTCCAGTATCCTCTGCACTTTTTGCTTTACCACTTATCTTCGTGTCGTCTGCAAACTTGGACACATTGCCCTTTGTCCCCAACTCCAAATCATCTATGTAAATTGTGAACAGTTGTGGGCCCAACACTGATCCCTGAGGGACACTACTAGCTACTGATTGCCAACCAGAGAAACACCCATTAATCCCCACTCTTTGCTTTCTATTAATTAACCAATCCTCTACCCATGCTACTACTTTCCCCTTAATGCCATGCATCTTTATCTTATGCAGTAACCTTTTGTGTGGCACCTTGTCAAAGGCTTTCAGGAAATCCAGATATACCACATCCCTTGGCTCCCCGTTATCTACCGCACTGTTAATGTCCTCAAAAAATTCCACTAAATTAGTTAGGCACGACCTGCCCTTTATGAACCCATGCTGCGTCTGCCCAATGGGACAATTTCCATCCAGATGCCTCGCTATTTCTTCCTTGATGATAGATTCCAGCATCTTCCCTACTACCGAAGTTAAGCTCACTGGCCTACAATTACCCGCTTTCTGCCTACCTCCTGTTTTAAACAGTGGTGTCGCGTTTGCTAATTTCCAATCCGCCAGGACCAGCCTAGTGAATTTTGGTAAATTATTACTCGTGCATTTGCAATTTCCCTAGCCATCTCTTTTAGCATTCTGGGATGCATTCCATCAGGTCCAGGAGACTTGTCTACCTTTAGCCCCACTAGCTTGCCCGTCACTACCTCCTTGGTGATAACAATCCTCTCAAGCTCCTCACCTGTCATAGCCTCATTTCCATCAGTCACTGGCATGTTATTTGTGTCTTCCACTGTGAAGACCGACCCAAAAAACCTGTTCAGTTCCTCAGCCATTTCCTCATCTCCCATTATTAAATCTCCCTTCTCATCCTCTAAAGGACCAATATTTACCTTAGCCACTCTTTTTTGTTTTATATATTTGTAGAAACTTTTACTATCTGTTTTTATATTCTGAGCAAGTTTACTCTCATAATCTATTTTACTCTTCTTTATAGCTTTTTTAGTAGCTTTCTGTTGCCCCCTAAAGATTTCCCAGTCCTCTAGTCTCCCACTGATCTTTGCTACTTTGTATGTTTTTTCCTTCAATTTGATACTCTCCCTTATTTCCTTTGATATCCACGGTCGATTTTCCCTCTTTTTACCGTCCTTCCTTTTTGTTGGTATAAACCTTTGCTGAGCACTGTGAAAAATCACTTGGAAGGTTCTCCACTGGTCCTCAACTTTTTCACCATCAAGTCTTTGCTCCCAGTCTACCTTAGCTAGTTCTCTCATCCCATTGTAATCTCCTTTGTTTAAGCACAAAACACTAGTGCTTGATTTTACCTTCTCACCCTCCATCTGTATTTTAAATTCCACCATATTGTGATCGCTCCTTCCGAGAGGATCCCTAACTATGAGATCCTGAATCAATCCTGTCTCATTACACAGGACCAGATCTAGAACTGCTTGATCCCTCGTAGGTTCCATTACATACTGTTCGAGGAAACTATCGCGGATACATTCTATAAACTCCTCCTCAAGGCTGCCTTGACCGACCTGGTTAAACCAATCGACATGTAGATTAAAATCCCCCATGATAACTGCTGTACCATTTCTACATGCATCAGTTATTTCTTTGTTTATTGCCTGCCCCACCATGTTACTATTTAGTGGCTTATAGACTACTCCTATAAGTGACTTTTTTGCCTTACTATTCCTGATTTCCACCCAAATGGATTCAACCTTATCCTCCATAGCACCGATGTCATCCCTTACTGTTGCCCAGATGTCATCCTTAAATAACAGAGCTACACCACCTCCCTTACCATCCACTCTGTCCTTCCGAATAGTTTGATACCCTCGGATATTTAACTCCCAGTCGTGACCATCTTTTAACCATGTTTCAGTAATGGCCACTAAATCATAGTCATTCACGATGATTTGCGCCATCAACTCATTTACCTTATTCCGAATACTACGAGCATTCAGGTAAAGTACACTTATGTTGGCTTTTTTACCTCTGTTCTGAATCTTAACACCTCGATCAGTAACCTCCCCTAAGTTATATTTCCTCTTAACCTTTCTCCTAATTTTCCTTGTCGTTGAACCCATATCTTCATGTAACAACCTGCCGCGTCGCTTACCATTAATGTTTTCAATTCCCGTTTTATTCCTTTTCGTATTCCTGGTCCTATTCACTGAGCTCCCCTCAGTCACTGTACCTTGTACTGTCGCCCTTTTTGATTTTTGACTATGACTTCTCTGCCTTACACTTTCCCCCTTACTGCCTTTTGTTTCTGTCCCTGTTTTACTACCTTCCAACTTCCTGCATCGGTTCCCATCCCCCTGCCACATTAGTTTAAACTCTCCCCAACAGCTCTCGCAACCCCCCCAGGACATCGGTTCCAGTCCTGCCCAGGTGCAGACCGTCCGGTTTGTACTGGTCCCGTCTCCCCCAGAACCGGTTCCAATGTCCCAGGAATTTGAATCCCTCCCTCTTGCACCATCTCTCGAGCCACGCATTTATCCTATCTATCCTGACATTCCTACTCTGACTAGCTCGTGGCACTGGTAGCAATCCTGAGATTACTACCTTTGAGGTCCTACTTTTTAGTTTAACTCCTAACTCCCTAAATTCAGCTTGTTGGACCTCATCCCGTTTTTTACCTATATCGTTGGTGCCTCTGTGCACAGCTGGCTGTTCACCCTCCCCCTCCCAGAATGTCCTGCAACCGCTCCGAGACATCCTTGACCCTTGCACCAGGGAGGCAACATACCATCCTGGAGTCTTGATTGCGTCCGCAGAACCGCCTGTCTATTCCCCTTCCAATTGAGTCCCCTATCACTATAGCCCTGCCATTCTTCTTCCTGCCCAGCTGCGCAGCAGAGCCAGCCACGGTGCCATGAACCTGGCTGCTGCTGCCTTCCCCTGGTGAGCCATCTCCCTCAACAGTATCCAAAGCGCTATATCTGTTTTGCAGGGAGATGACCGCAGAGGACACCTGCACTGCCTTCCTACTCTTGCTCTGTCTTTTGGTCACCCATTTTCTATCTCCCTCAGTACCTTTCACCTGCGGTATGACCAACTCGCTAAACGTGCTATCCACGACGTCCTCAGCATCGCAGATGCTCCAAAGTGAGTCCATCCGCAGCTCCAGAGCCGTCAAGCGGTCTAACAGGAGCTGCAACTGGACACACTTCTTGCACGTGAAGGTGCCAGGGACAGTGGACGTGGCCCTGAGCTCCCACATCGCACACGAGGAGCATGACACGGGTCTGAGATCTCCTGCCATGTCTTAAACCTTCGGTTAACTTCAACAATTACAATTTACCAAAAAAAAATTAAATAAATAAATAAACAACGAAGAAAAAAATATATCAATATACCAATGAAAAGAAAAAGAAAACAGAAATACTACTTACCAGTCACTGACCTCGAGCCTTCCTCTTGATCTTGATTTGGCCTACGTTTACTTTGTCAATCCCTTTTATTTTTCATACACCTCGATTAGATCCCCTCTCATCCTTCTAAACTCCAGCGAGTATAAGCTCAAACTGTTTAATCTCGCCTCATACAGTAACCCTTTCATCCCCGGAATCAATCTGGTGAAACTCCTCTGAACTCCAATTCCACCACATCCCTTCTCCAATAAAACCAACACGGCAGCACGGTGGCACAGTGGTTAGCACTGCTGTCTCACGGCGCCGAAGACACGGGTGTGATACCGGCTCCGGGCCATTGTCTCTGTGGAGTTTGCACAATCTCCCCATGTCTGTGTGGGTCTCACTCTCACAACCCAAAATGATGTGCCGGGGTGGTGAATTGGTCACGCCTCTTAATTGAAAAAGCAAAGAATTGGCTATTCTAAATTCATTTTTTAAAAATAAGGAGGTCAACACTGGACACAAAACTCCAGGTGTGGTATCACCAACACCCTATACAATTGCAACAACACTTATCTACTTTTATACTCCAGTCATTTTGCAATAAATGCGAACATTCCATTTGCCTTTCTTATCACATTTTGTACCTGCATTCAGACTTTCTGTGATTCATGAGCAAAGACACCCAGATCCTTCTGCCCAGTGCATTTTCAATCTGGTTTCATTGGGATTGTGTACAGTGGAACTGAACGGGAAGGAGTTTGGGTCCATTGGGATTGTGTACAGTGGGAGTGAACGGGAAGGGGTTTGGGTCCATTGGGATTGTGTACAGTGGGAGTGAATGGGAAGGGGTTTGGGTCCATTGGGATTTGTACAGTGGGAGTGAATGGGAAGGGGTTTGGGTCCATTGGGATTGTGTACAGTGGGAGTGAATGGGAAGGGGTTTGGGTCCATTGAGATTGTGTACAGTGGGAGTGAATGGGAAGGGGTTTGGGTCCATTGGGATTTGTACAGTGGGAGTGAATGGGAAGGGGTTTGGGTCCATTGAGATTGTGTGCTAGTGGGAGTGAACGGGAAGGGGTTTGGATCCATTGGAATTGTGTAGTGTGGGAGTGATTGGGAAGGGGTTTGGGTCCATTGGGATTGTGTACAGTGGGTGTGAATGGGAAGGGGTTTGGGTCCATTGGGATTTGTACATTGGGAGTGAATGGGAAGGGGTTTGGGTCCATTGGGATTGTGTACAGTGGGAGTGAACGGGAAGGGGTTTGGGTCCATTGGGATTGTGTACATTGGGAGTGAATGGGAAGGGGTTTAGGTCCATTGGGATTGTGTGCAGTGGGAGTGAACGGGAAGGGGTTTGAGTCCATTGGAATTGTGTACAGTGGGAGTGATGGGAAAGGGGTGGGCTAGCTTGAGACTGTGTACAGTGGGAGTGGGTTTGGGTCCATTGGGATTGTGTACAAGGGGAGTGAACGGGAAGGGATTTGGGTCCATTGGGATTGTGTATAGTGGGAGTGAACGGGAAGGGGTTTGGGTCCATTGGGATTGATTCCTGTTCCATTAATCCACAGTGCAATTCCTAGTCTACACTCGCACGTCAAGCATCCGGACGCTCCTGGGCCAGACCATCCTCCTGGACTGCGGGTTTCTGGGAGCTGACCCCAGCACAATATCCGTCGATTGGCGGATACAACACAAAGGCACAGGTCGGAGAATCTACACACTCTCAGAGGGCCAAGGGATGTCGGAGCGGGAGGGCACCTTGATGGACGCGGACCAGGTTGGCAGCAACGGGAATGTGTCACTCCTTCTGCGTGACATAACCGTCCAAGATGAGGGGACATACATCTGCATCGTCCAGGGACTCAAAGGTCACGCCCAACAGACCATCTTAGTGGAAATAATGGGTAAGTCAGGGTCCAGATACCTCCCTGTGTTTTGAGAGAGAGAGAGGACCGAGAGGCATCAGTCAGTGCATAGATAACGCCCTGAGTGAGGGAACTGAGACACCAGTCAATGTACAGATATCACCCTGAGAAAGAGAGAGAGAACTGAGAGACACCAGTCAGTGTACAGATATCCCCCTGAGAGAGAGGGGACTGAGAGACAACAGTCAGTGTACAGATATCCCCCTGAGAGAGAGGGGACTGAGAGACAACAGTCAGTGTACAGATATCTCCCTGAGAGAGAAAGAGAGAACTGAGAGACACCAGTCAGTGTACAGATATCTCCCTGAGAGAGGGGACTGATAGACACCAGTCAGTGTACAGATATCTCCCTGAGAGAGAGGGGACTGAGAGACACCAGTCAGTGTACAGATATCTCCCTGAGAGAGAGAGGGGACTGAGAGACACCAGTCAGTGAACAGATATCTCCCTGAGAGAGAGGGGACTGAGAGACACCAGTCAGTGTACAGATATCTCCCTGAGAGAGAGGGGGGACTGAGAGACACCAGTCAGTGTACAGATATCTCCCTGAGAGAGAGGGGACTGAGACACACCACTCAGTGTACAGATATCTCCCTGAGAGAGAGGACTGAGAGACACCTGTCAGTGTACAGATATCTCCCTGAGAGAGGGGACTGAGAGACACCAGTCAGTGTACAGATATCTCCCTGAGAGAGAGAGGACCGAGAGACACCAGTCAGTGTCCAGATATCTCCCTGAGAGAGAGAGGGGGGGCTGAGAGGCACTAGTCAGTGTACAGATATCTCCCTGAGAGAGAGAGAGAACTGAGAGACATCAGTCAGTGTACAGATATCTCCCTGAGAGAGAGGACTGAGAGACACCAGTCAGTGTACAGATACCACCCTGAGAGAGAGAGAGAACTGAGAGACATCAGTCAGTGTACAGATATCTACCTGAGAGAGAGGACTGAGAGACACCAGTCAGTGTACAGATATCTCCCTGAGAGAGAGAGAACTGAGAGACACCAGTCAGTGTACAGATATCACCCTGAGAGAGAGAGAGAACTGAGAGACACCAGTCAGTGTACAGATATCTCCCTGAGAGAGAGGGGGCTCAGAGACACCAGTCAGTGTACAGATATCTCCCTGAGGGAGAGGGGGGACTGAGAGACACCTGTCAGTGTACAGATATCTCCCTGAGAGAGAGGGGCTGAGAGACACCAGTCAGTGTACAGATATCTCCCTGAGAGAGAGAGGACCGAGAGACACCAGTCAGTGTACAGATATCTCCCTGAGAGAGAGGGGACTGAGAGACACCAGTCAGTGTACAGATATCTCCCTGAAAGAGAGGGGACTGAGAGACACCAGTCAGTGTACAGATATCTCCCTGAGAGAGAGAGGGGACTGAGAGACACCCGTCAGTGTACAGATATCTCCCTGAGAGAGAGGACTGAGAGACACCAGTCAGTGCACAGATATCTCCCTGAGAGAGAGGACTGAGAGACACCTGTCAGTGTACAGATATCTCCCTGAGAGAGGGGACTGAGAGACACCAGTCAGTGTACAGATATCTCCCTGAGAGAGAGAGGACCGAGAGACACCAGTCAGTGTACAGATATCTCCCTGAGAGAGAGGGGACTGAGTGACACCAGTCAGTGTTCAGATATCTCCCTGAGAGAGAGGGGACTGAGAGACACCAGTCAGTGTACAGATATCTCCCTGAGAGAGAGAGAGAACTGAGAGACATCAGTCAGTGTACAGATATCTCCCTGAGAGAGAGGACTGAGAGACACCAGTCAGTGTACAGATACCACCCTGAGAGAGAGAGAGAACTGAGAGACATCAGTCAGTGTACAGATATCTCCCTGAGAGAGAGGACTGAGAGACACCAGTCAGTGTACAGATATCACCCTGAGAGAGAGGGCGGAGAGACACCAGTCAGTGTACAGATATCTCCCTGAGAGAGAGGGGACTGAGAGACACCAGTCAGGGTACAGATATCTCCCTGAGAGAGAGGGGACTGAGAGACACCAGTCAGTGTACAGATATCTCCCTGAGAGAGGGGACTGATAGACACCAGTCAGTGTACAGATATCTCCCTGAGAGAGAGGGGACTGAGAGACACCAGTCAGTGTACAGATATCTCCCTGAAAGAGAGGGGACTGAGAGACACCAGTCAGTGTACAGATATCTCCCTGAGAGAGAGAGGGGACTGAGAGACACCCGTCAGTGAACAGATATCTCCCTGAGAGAGAGGGGACTGAGAGACACCAGTCAGTGTACAGATATCTCCCTGAGAGAGAGGGGACTGAGAGACACCAGTCAGTGTACAGATATCTCCCTGAGAGAGAGAGGACTGAGAGACATCAGTCAGTGTACAGATATCTCCCTGAGAGAGAGAGAGAACTGAGAGACATCAGTCAGTGTACAGATATCTCCCTGAGAGAGAGGACTGAGAGACACCAGTCAGTGTACAGATATCTCCCTGAGAGAGAGGGGACTGTGAGACACCAGTCAGTGTACAGATACCACCCTGAGAGAGAGAGAGAACTGAGAGACATCAGTCAGTGTACAGATATCTCCCTGAGAGAGAGGACTGAGAGACACCAGTCAGTGTACAGATATCTCCCTGAGAGAGAGGGGACTGAGAGACACCAGTCAGCGTACAGATATCTCCCTGAAAGAGAGGGGACTGAGAGACACCAGTCAGTGTACAGATATCTCCCTGAGAGAGAGAGAACTGAGAGACACCAGTCAGTGTACAGATATCACCCTGAGAGAGAGAGAGAACTGAGAGACACCAGTCAGTGTACAGATATCTCCCTGAGAGAGAGGGGGCTCAGAGACACCAGTCAGTGTACAGATATCTCCCTGAGGGAGAGGGGGGACTGAGAGACACCATCAGTATACAGATATCTCCCTGAGAGAGAGGGGCTGAGAGACACCAGTCAGTGTACAGATATCTCCCTGAGAGAGAGGGGACTGAGAGACACCAGTCAGTGTACAGATATCTCCCCGAGAGAGAGGGGCTGAGAGACACAAGTCAGTGTACAGATATCTCCCTGAGAGAGAGAGGGAACTGAGAGACATCAGTTGTGTACACATATCTCCCTGAGAGAGAGAAAGAGGGGACTGAGAGACCCAGTCAGTGTACAGATATCTCTGTGGTATTATAGGTATTACGGTACCTGATAGGCTGAAGCACCAATGGTGGAAACTGTATGCTTTCTATCGGTTAGGATGTATGGTAGCTCCGCCCTTCTAGGCGGGGTATAAGAGCCCGTGCCGCCCCAGCAGCCTTCATTCTGTACCTGAGCTGCTGGAGGAAACATCTAGCTTATTAAAGCCTTCAGTTGGACTATAACCTTGCTTTAGTGGTCATTGATCGTGCATCAATCTCCCTGAGAGAGAGGGGACTGAGAGACAACAATCAGTGCACAGACATCTGCCTGAGAGACAGAGAGGACTGAGAGACACCAGTCAGTGTACAGATATTTCCCTGAGAGAGAGAGAGAGAGAGAGAGAGAGCACTGACAAACACCAGTGGACAGATATCTCCCTGAGGGAGAGGTGGGACTGAGAGACACAAATCAGTGGACAGATATCTCACTGAGGGAGAGGGACTGACAGACACCAGTCAGTGTATCAGTGTACAGATATCTCCCCGAGTGAGAGGGACTGAGAGACACCAGTCAGTGTACAGATATCTCCCTGAGAGAGAGAGACGACTGATGGACACCAGTCAGTGTACAGATATCTCCCTGAGAGAGAGGGACTGAGAGACACCAGTCAGTGTACAGATATCTCCCTGAGAGAGAGGACTGAGAGACACCAGTCAGTGTATATATATCTCCCTGAGAGAGAGAGGACTGAGAGACACCAGTCAGTGTACAGATATCTCCCTGAGAGAGAGGGGACTGAGAGACACCAGTCAGCGTACAGATATCTCCCTGAAAGAGAGGGGACTGAGAGACACCAGTCAGTGTACAGATATCTCCCTGAGAGAGTGGGAACTGAGAGACACCAGTCAGTGTACAGATATCACCCTGAGAGAGAGAGAGAACTGAGAGACATCAGTCAGTGTACAGATATCTCCCTGAGAGAGAGGGGGCTCAGAGACACCAGTCAGTGTACAGATATCTCCCTGAGGGAGAGGGGGGACTGAGAGACACCTGTCAGTGTACAGATATCTCCCTGAGAGAGAGGGGCTGAGAGACACCAGTCAGTGTACAGATATCTCCCTGAGAGAGAGGGGACTGAGAGACACCAGTCAGTGTACAGATATCTCCCTGAGAGAGAGAGGGGACTGAGAGACACCCGTCAGTGAACAGATATCTCCCTGAGAGAGAGGGGACTGAGAGACACCAGTCTGTCTACAGATATCTCCCTGAGAGAGAGAGGGGACTGAGAGACACCAGTCAGTGTACAGATATCTCCCTGAGAGAGAGGGGACTGAGAGACACCAGTCAGTGTACAGATATCTCCCTGTGAGAGAGGGGACTGAGAGACACCAGTCAGTGTACAGATATCTCCCTGAGAGAGAGAGGACTGAGACACACCACTCAGTGTACAGATATCTCCCTGAGAGAGAGGACTGAGAGACACCTGTCAGTGTACAGATATCTCCCTGAGAGAGGGGACTGAGAGACACCAGTCAGTGTACAGATATCTCCCTGAGAGAGAGGGGGGACAGAGAGACACCAGTCAGTGTACAGATATCTCCCTGAGAGAGAGGGGACTGAGTGTCACCAGTCAGTGTACAGATATCTCCCTGAGAGAGAGGACTGAGAGACACCTGTCAGTGTACAGATATCTCCCTGAGAGAGGGGACTGAGAGACACCAGTCAGTGTACAGATATCTCCCTGAGAGAGAGAGGACTGAGACACACCACTCAGTGTACAGATATCTCCCTGAGAGAGAGGACTGAGAGACACCTGTCAGTGTACAGATATCTCCCTGAGAGAGGGGACTGAGAGACACCAGTCAGTGTACAGATATCTCCCTGAGAGAGAGGGGGGACAGAGAGACACCAGTCAGTGTACAGATATCTCCCTGAGAGAGAGGGGACTGAGTGACACCAGTCAGTGTACAGATATCTCTCTGAGAGAGAGGGACTGAGTGACACCAGTCAGTGTACAGATATCTCCCTGAGAGAGAGGACTGAGAGACACCAGTCAGTGTACAGATACCACCCTGAGAGAGAGAGAGAACTGAGAGACATCAGTCAGTGTACAGATATCTCCCTGAGAGAGAGGACTGAGAGACACCAGTCAGTGTACAGATATCTCCCTGAGAGAGAGGGGACTGAGAGACACCAGTCAGTGTACAGATATCTCCCTGAGAGAGGGGACAGATAGACACCAGTCAGTGTACAGATATCTCCCTGAGAGAGAGGGGACTGAGAGACACCAGTCAGTGTACAGATATCTCCCTGAAAGAGAGGGGACTGAGAGACACCAGTCAGTGTACAGATATCTCCCTGAGAGAGAGAGGGGACTGAGAGACACCCGTCAGTGTACAGATATCTCCCTGAGAGAGAGCGAGAACTGAGAGACATCAGTCAGTGTACAGATATCTCCCTGAGAGAGAGGACTGAGAGACACCAGTCAGTGTACAGATACCACCCTGAGAGAGAGAGAGAACTGAGAGACATCAGTCAGTGTACAGATATCTCCCTGAGAGAGAGGACTGAGAGACACCAGTCAGTGTACAGATATCTCCCTGAGAGAGAGGGGACTGAGAGACACCAGTCAGCGTACAGATATCTCCCTGAAAGAGAGGGGACTGAGAGACACCAGTCAGTGTACAGATATCTCCCTGAGAGAGAGAGAACTGAGAGACACCAGTCAGTGTACAGACATCACCCTGAGAGAGAGAGAGAACTGAGAGACACCAGTCAGTGTACAGATATCTCCCTGAGAGAGAGGGGGCTCAGAGACACCAGTCAGTGTACAGATATCTCCCTGAGGGAGAGGGGGGACTGAGAGACACCACCAGTATACAGATATCTCCCTGAGAGAGAGGGGCTGAGAGACACCAGTCAGTGTACAGATATCTCCCTGAGAGAGAGGGGACTGAGAGACACCAGTCAGTGTACAGATATCTCCCCGAGAGAGAGGGGCTGAGAGACACAAGTCAGTGTACAGATATCTCCCTGAGAGAGAGAGGGAACTGAGAGACATCAGTTGTGTACACATATCTCCCTGAGAGAGAGAAAGAGGGGACTGAGAGACCCAGTCAGTGTACAGATATCTCTGTGGTATTATAGGTATTACGGTACCTGATAGGCTGAAGCACCAATGGTGGAAACTGTATGCTTTCTATCGGTTAGGATGTATGGTAGCTCCGCCCTTCTAGGCGGGGTATAAGAGCCCGTGCCGCCCCAGCAGCCTTCATTCTGTACCTGAGCTGCTGGAGGAAACATCTAGCTTATTAAAGCCTTCAGTTGGACTATAACCTTGCTTTAGTGGTCATTGATCGTGCATCAATCTCCCTGAGAGAGAGGGGACTGAGAGACAACAATCAGTGCACAGACATCTGCCTGAGAGACAGAGAGGACTGAGAGACACCAGTCAGTGTACAGATATTTCCCTGAGAGAGAGAGAGAGAGAGAGAGAGAGAGAGCACTGACAAACACCAGTGGACAGATATCTCCCTGAGGGAGAGGTGGGACTGAGAGACACAAATCAGTGGACAGATATCTCACTGAGGGAGAGGGACTGACAGACACCAGTCAGTGTATCAGTGTACAGATATCTCCCCGAGTGAGAGGGACTGAGAGACACCAGTCAGTGTACAGATATCTCCCTGAGAGAGAGAGACGACTGATGGACACCAGTCAGTGTACAGATATCTCCCTGAGAGAGAGGGACTGAGAGACACCAGTCAGTGTACAGATATCTCCCTGAGAGAGAGGACTGAGAGACACCAGTCAGTGTATATATATCTCCCTGAGAGAGAGAGGACTGAGAGACACCAGTCAGTGTACAGATATCTCCCTGAGAGAGAGGGGACTGAGAGACACCAGTCAGCGTACAGATATCTCCCTGAAAGAGAGGGGACTGAGAGACACCAGTCAGTGTACAGATATCTCCCTGAGAGAGTGGGAACTGAGAGACACCAGTCAGTGTACAGATATCACCCTGAGAGAGAGAGAGAACTGAGAGACATCAGTCAGTGTACAGATATCTCCCTGAGAGAGAGGGGGCTCAGAGACACCAGTCAGTGTACAGATATCTCCCTGAGGGAGAGGGGGGACTGAGAGACACCTGTCAGTGTACAGATATCTCCCTGAGAGAGAGGGGCTGAGAGACACCAGTCAGTGTACAGATATCTCCCTGAGAGAGAGGGGACTGAGAGACACCAGTCAGTGTACAGATATCACCCTGAGAGAGAGAGAGAACTGAGAGACATCAGTCAGTGTACAGATATCTCCCTGAGAGAGAGGGGGCTCAGAGACACCAGTCAGTGTACAGATATCTCCCTGAGGGAGAGGGGGGACTGAGAGACACCAGTCAGTGTACAGATATCTCCCTGAGAGAGAGAGGACCGAGAGACACCAGTCAGTGTACAGATATCTCCCTGAGAGAGAGGGGACTGAGAGACACCAGTCAGTGTACAGATATCTCCCTGAAAGAGAGGGGACTGAGAGACACCAGTCAGTGTACAGATATCTCCCTGAGAGAGAGAGGGGACTGAGAGACACCCGTCAGTGAACAGATATCTCCCTGAGAGAGAGGGGACTGAGACACACCACTCAGTGTACAGATATCTCCCTGAGAGAGAGGACTGAGAGACACCTGTCAGTGTACAGATATCTCCCTGAGAGAGAGGACTGAGAGACACCAGTCAGTGTACAGATATCTCCCTGAGAGAGAGGGGACTGAGAGACACCAGTCAGTGTACAGATATCTCCCTGAGAGAGAGAGGACCGAGAGACACCAGTCAGTGTACAGATATCTCCCTGAGAGAGAGGGGACTGAGAGACACCAGTCAGTGTACAGATATCTCCCTGAGAGAGAGAGGACCGAGAGACACCAGTCAGTGTACAGATATCTCCCTGAGAGAGAGGGGACTGAGAGACACCAGTCAGTGTACAGATATCTCCCTGAGAGAGAGGGGACTGAGTGACACCAGTCAGTGTACAGATATCTCTCTGAGAGAGAGGGACTGAGTGACACCAGTCAGTGTACAGATATCTCCCTGAGAGAGAGGACTGAGAGACACCAGTCAGTGTACAGATACCACCCTGAGAGAGAGAGAGAACTGAGAGACATCAGTCAGTGTACAGATATCTCCCTGAGAGAGAGGACTGAGAGACACCAGTCAGTGTACAGATATCTCCCTGAGAGAGAGGGGACTGAGAGACACCAGTCAGTGTACAGATATCTCCCTGAGAGAGGGGACAGATAGACACCAGTCAGTGTACAGATATCTCCCTGAGAGAGAGGGGACTGAGAGACACCAGTCAGTGTACAGATATCTCCCTGAAAGAGAGGGGACTGAGAGACACCAGTCAGTGTACAGATATCTCCCTGAGAGAGAGAGGGGACTGAGAGACACCCGTCAGTGTACAGATATCTCCCTGAGAGAGGGGACTGAGAGACACCAGTCAGTGTACAGATATCTCCCTGAGAGAGAGGGGACTGAGAGGCACTAGTCAGTGTACAGATATCTCCCTGAGAGAGAGGGGACTGAGAGACACCAGTCAGTGTACAGATATCTCCCTGAGAGAGGGGGGGACTGAGAGACACCAGTCAGTGTACAGATATCTCCCTGAGAGAGAGCGAGAACTGAGAGACATCAGTCAGTGTACAGATATCTCCCTGAGAGAGAGGGCTGAGAGACACCAGTCAGTGTACAGATACCACCCTGAGAGAGAGAGAGAACTGAGAGACATCAGTCAGTGTACAGATATCTCCCTGAGAGAGAGGACTGAGAGACACCAGTCAGTGTACAGATATCTCCCTGAGAGAGAGGGGACTGAGAGACACCAGTCAGCGTACAGATATCTCCCTGAAAGAGAGGGGACTGAGAGACACCAGTCAGTGTACAGATATCTCCCTGAGAGAGAGGAGGGACTGAGAGACACCAGTCAGTGTACAGACATCACCCTGAGAGAGAGAGAGAACTGAGAGACACCAGTCAGTGTACAGATATCTCCCTGAGAGAGAGGGGGCTCAGAGACACCAGTCAGTGTACAGATATCTCCCTGAGGGAGAGGGGGGACTGAGAGACACCACCAGTATACAGATATCTCCCTGAGAGAGAGGGGCTGAGAGACACCAGTCAGTGTACAGATATCTCCCTGAGAGAGAGGGGACTGAGAGACACCAGTCAGTGTACAGATATCTCCCCGAGAGAGAGGGGCTGAGAGACACAAGTCAGTGTACAGATATCTCCCTGAGAGAGAGAGGGAACTGAGAGACATCAGTTGTGTACACATATCTCCCTGAGAGAGAGAAAGAGGGGACTGAGAGACCCAGTCAGTGTACAGATATCTCTGTGGTATTATAGGTATTACGGTACCTGATAGGCTGAAGCACCAATGGTGGAAACTGTATGCTTTCTATCGGTTAGGATGTATGGTAGCTCCGCCCTTCTAGGCGGGGTATAAGAGCCCGTGCCTCCCCAGCAGCCTTCATTCTGTACCTGAGCTGCTGGAGGAAACATCTAGCTTATTAAAGCCTTCAGTTGGACTATAACCTTGCTTTAGTGGTCATTGATCGTGCATCAATCTCCCTGAGAGAGAGGGGACTGAGAGACAACAATCAGTGCACAGACATCTGCCTGAGAGACAGAGAGGACTGAGAGACACCAGTCAGTGTACAGATATTTCCCTGAGAGAGAGAGAGAGAGAGAGAGAGCACTGACAAACACCAGTGGACAGATATCTCCCTGAGGGAGAGGTGGGACTGAGAGACACAAATCAGTGGACAGATATCTCACTGAGGGAGAGGGACTGACAGACACCAGACAGTGTATCAGTGTACAGATATCTCCCCGAGTGAGAGGGACTGAGAGACACCAGTCAGTGTACAGATATCTCCCTGAGAGAGAGGGACTGAGAGACACCAGTCAGTGTACAGATATCTCCCTGAGAGAGAGGACTGAGAGACACCAGTCAGTGTATATATATCTCCCTGAGAGAGAGAGGACTGAGAGACACCAGTCAGTGTACAGATATCTTCCTGAGAGAGAGAGGACTGAGAGACACCAGTCAGTGTACAGATATCTTCCTGAGAGAGAGAGGACTGAGAGACACCAGTCAGTGTACAGATATCTTCCTGAGAGAGAGAGACGACTGATGGACACCAGTCAGTGTACAGATATCTCCCTGAGAGAGAGAGACGACTGAGAGACACCAGTCAGTGTACAGATACCTCCCGAGAAAGAGGGGGGGACTGAGAGACATCAGTCAGTGTACAGATATCTCCCTGAGAGAGAGGGAGAGAACTGAGAGACATCAGTCATTATACAGATATCTCCCTGAGAGAGAGAGGGGACTGAGAGACACCAGTCAGTGTACAGATATCTCCCTGAGAGAGAGGGACTGAGAGACACCAGTCAGTGTACAGATATCTCCCTGAGAGAGAGGGGGGACTGAGAGACACCAGTTAGTGTACAGATATCTCCCTGAGAGAGAGAGGGGACTGAGAGACACCAGTCAGTGTACAGATATCTACTTAAAAACGAGGGGACTGAGAGACACCAGCTAGTGTTCGGATATCTCCCTGAAAGAGAGGGCAGCACGGTGGCGCAGTGGTTAGCACTGCTGCCTCACGGCGCCGGGCTCCCAGGTTCGATCCCGGCTCTGAGTCACTGTCCGTGTGGAGTCTGCACATTCTCCCCGTGTTTGCGCGAGTTTCGCCCCCACAACCCAAAGATGTGCAGGGTAGATGGATTGGCCACGTTAAATTGCCCCTTAATTGGAAAAAAATGTATTGGGTACTCTACAAATAATTTTATTTTTTTTAAAGTGAGAGAAAGAATGGCCTGAGGGACACCAGTCATGTGACATTATACAAATGTACAGCATGTGAAGAGTTAATGTTATGTTAAGCCTAGCCACTAAGGGGCAGGACTATAAATTGCACTGGCTCTTAAGCTAAGGGGAGGAGATTAAACTGGAGCTGACAGAGATAAGGGCCGGGATTCTCCGAAATCCCGGCCATGTGTTGATGCCGGTGTAAACGCCGGAGTGGTGTACGCCGGCGTCAACGGGCCTCCTGGCCCAGCGATTCACCGATCTTCAGGAGGCTAGCACGGCGCCAGAGTGCCACGCGCTGCTCCGGCGCCGAAAGGTGGCCCTGTACAGTCGGCGGGAGTCCGCGCATGCACGTTGTTGCCGTCTTCGCACCGGCGCGGAGCAACATGTCGGAGACCTAACAGCAGACCCGCGCGGTAGGAGGTATGCCCCCTCCAGGTCGTGGAGGCCCCCCCCCCCCCGGAATCAGATCGCCCCACCTCCCACCAGGACGTCCACCACGATCAATTACACAAAGACGAGAGTTGAATGCAACTGAGGCTTTATTACACTGAGATGTGTGGCTTCCTACAGCAGCTGGCGAAATGGCTGCTGTACTGGGAGCACACATATTTGTACTCCGCCTACTGGGCGGAGCCAGCAGGCAGGGATCTACCCCTGTACCTGTAGTACAGGGGCCTTACCACAAAGCACCTAATATATACATCAGTGGTGACTACCACATTCACCCCCTGTTAAAATTGAGTCCTGCGGGGTGGTGGAGAACTATATACAAGTACATGTTTTAACTACAGAGAACAAGTTACAGGTTCAGTCGGTCCGGAACCTTGATCTGCAGTTGGGAGCGCCACAGGGGTGGCGGCGATTCCAGTGTTGGTCTGGTCCTCGGTGACTCCGGAAGCGTGCCAGAATCCTCGTCATCCTCGGGCGTGGGCAGGGGGAGGACGAATTGTCCTGGGGCGGGGGCTGCAGTGGGGTGCGCCAGGGAAGGGGAGGGTGTGTGTGGAACCAGCTGGTGCCAGGTCCCTGAAGGAGACAGTATCTTGGCGGCCGTCGGGGTACGCTACGTAGGCGTACGGGTTGGCGTGGAGTAGCTGTACCCTTTTAACCAACGGGTCCGCCTTGTGGAGTCGTACGTGCTTACGGAGGAGTACGGGTCCTGGAGCTGCGAGCCAAAGCGGGAGCGACACCCCGGAGGTGGCGTCCTGGGGAAAGCAAAGAGACGTTCATGGGGTGTGTCATTAGTCGCAGTGCATAGGAGCGACCGAATGGAGTGAAGTGCGTCGGGGAGGACCTCCTGCCAGCGGGAAGCCGGGACAGTTCTGGACCGTAGGGCCAGCTGGACGGCCCTCCAGACCGTCCCATTCTCCCGCTCCACCTGCCCGTTTCCCCGGGGGTTGTAGCTGGTCGTCCTGCTGGAGGTGATACCCCTGCTGAGCAGGAACTGACACAGCTCATCGCTCATGAATGAGGATCCCCGGTCACTGTGGACATAGGCGGGGAAGCCGAACAGAGCGAAGATGGTGTTGAGGGCTTTGATAACGGTGGCAGATGTCATATCGGGGCATGGGATGGCGAAGGGGAACCTGGAGTACTCATCGACCACACTGAGAATGTACGTGTTATGGTCGGTGGAGGGGAGGGGCCCTTTGAAGTCCATGCTGAGGCGTTCAAAGGGGTGGGAGGCCTTCACCAGGCACGCACGGTCTGGCTGGTAGAAGTGCGGCTTGCACTCCGCACAGACCTGGCAGTCTCTGGTGACAGCCCTGACTTCCTCGACGGAGTAGGGCAGATTGCGGGCCTTTATGAAGTGGTACAAACGTGTGACTCCCGGGTGACAAAGGTTGTTGTGCAGAGTCCGGAGTCGGTCCACCTGTGCGTTGGCATATGTACCTCGGGTTAGGGCATCGGGGGGCTCGTTGAGCTTACCGGGGCGATACAAAATCTCGTAATTGTAGGTGGAGAGCTCGATCCTCCACCTCAAGATTTTATCAGTTTTGATCTTACCCCGCCGTGTGTTGTTGAACATGAAGGCAACCGACCGTTGGTCAGTGAGGAGAATGAATCTCCTGCCGGCCAGGTAATGCCTCCAATGCCGCACAGCTTCAACGATAGCTTGGGCCTCTTTCGCGACAGAGGAGTGCCGAATTTCGGGGGCATGAAGTGTTCGTGAAAAGAATGTCATGGGCCTGCCTGCCTGATTGAGGGTGGCGGCCAGAGCGACATCTGATGCGTCGCTCTTGACTTGGAAGGGGAGTGTCTCGTCGACCACGTGCATCGCGGCCTTGGCGATGTCGGCCTTAATACGGTTGAAGGCCTGGTGAGCCTTGGCCGTTAGGGGTAAAAGAGTGGATTGAGTGAGTGGGCGGGCCTTGTCCGCATAATTTGGGACCCGCTGGGCGTAGTAAGAAAAGAACCCCAGGCAACGTTTGAGGGCCTTGGGGCAGTGGGGATCGGGCCCCAGAACTCCGTTCTGGATCACATAGCCGAGGATGGCTAAGCGGTTCATGCTGAACACACACTTCTCCTTGTTGTAAGAGAGATTAAGGAGAGTGGCGGAGCAGAGACATTTGGCAAGGTTGGCGTCATGGTCCTGCTGATTGTGGCCGCAGATGGTGACAGTGTCCAGGTACGGGAAAGTGGCCCGCAGCCCGTACCGGTCGACCATTCAGTCCATTTCCCATTGGAAAACCGAGACCCCGTTGGTGACGCCGATGGGGACCCTGAGGAAGTGATAGAGGCGGCCATCTGCCTCGAAGGCAGTGTATGGGCGGTCCTCCTTGCGAATGGGGAGCTGGTGGTAGGTGGATTTTGGGTCCACAGTTGAGAAGACCCGGTACTGTGCAATCTGATTGACCATATCAGATATGCGTGGGAGGGGGTACATGTCGAGCTGCGTGTACCTACCGATGGTCTGACTGTAGTCCACGACCATTCTGTGTTTCTCCCCAGTTTTCACAACTATCACTTGGGCTCTCCAGGGGCTGTTGCTGGCCTCGATGATGCCTTCCCGAAGCAGTCGCTGGACCTCAGACCTGATGAAGGTCCTGTCCTGGGCGCTGTGCCGTCTGCTCCTGGTGGCGACGGGTTTGCAATCTGGGGTTAAGTTTGCAAATAGGGAAGGTGGGTCGACCTTTAGGGTCGCGAGGCCGCACACAGTAAGTGGTGGTAGGGGCCCACCGAATTTCAATGTCAGGCTCTGGAGGTTGCACTGGAAGTCCAGGCCGAGTAGTAAGGCAACTCAGAGGTTGGGGGGGACGTAGAGGCGGAAGCCGGTAAACTCCACGCCCTGGACAGTGAGAGTGGCTATGCAGTACGGGGTGGGGTCAGAACAATAGCGGCGACTGCGCGGGCCTGGCACACCGCAGCGAAGTGCCCCTTCTTGTCGCAGGCCTTGCAAAGGGCGCTCCGGGCCGGGCAGCATTGTCAGGGGTGTTTTGGCTGCCCACAGAAGGAGCATATGGGGCCCCCGGGGATGGTTGGCTGCCGCGCGGCACAGGCGTGGGGTTGGCTGAGTGGGGTCCCCGATGAGGCGGCCGTCTGCGGAGTCCACGATGCGTAGGAGGGGTGGCCCGCGCGGCCGGGGGTGTTGGCCTGGATGTTGCGCGAGGCGACCGTCAGCGAGAGCGGAAGCTTTTTGGGTGCCGCGAGGTCGAGCGTGGCCCCTTCTAAAAGGCGCTGGCGGATGTAATCTGACCCTATCCCCGTAACAAAAGCGTCCCTCATAAGCAAATTAGAGTTTTCCGTGGCCATGACGGCCTGACAGTCACAGTCTCTGACTAGGGGAATTAGAGCGCACCAGAAATCTTCCACTGACTCACCAGGAAGTTGACTACGAGTGGAGAGGAGGTGTCTGGTGTGGAGCATATTAGTCCGCTGAGCGTAGTTTTCTTTCAGTAGCGCCATGGCTTTGTTGTAATTCGTCGTGTCCTGGATAAGCGGAAAGACTTTGGAGCTCAGCCGTGTGTAGAGGATCTGAATCTTCTGAGCTTCCGGAATCGGGTTTGGTGCAGACCTGATGTAAGCTTCGAAACAGGCTAGCCAATGTTCAAAGTCCATTTTGGTGTTGCTTGATTGCGGATCCAGCTGCAGGCGATCCGGCTTGATGCGGAGGTCCATCTTCTGAAAACTTTAGTGTAATAAATTGATGCACGATCAATTGCACAGAGACGAGAGTTGAATGCAACTGAGGCTTTATTACACTAAGATGTGTGGCCTCCAACAGCAGCTGGCAAAATGGCTGCTGTATGGGGAGCACACATATTTGTACTCCGCCTGTTGGGTGGAGCCAGCAGGCAGGGAACTACCCCCGTACCTGTAGACAGGGCCTTACCACAAATCACCTAATATATGCATCAGTGGTAACTACCACACATCTATGTTTGCTATTCGGAATAAGTGTCAAACTCAAATTTAGTAGTGTTAATAAAATTTGTTTTGTTCTTCAAAAGAGCTTTGAGTGTCTTTGTGATCACTACACCTTCCATCCTGGAAACCTCTCACAAAGATCACCACAGGTCTGTGTATAGATATCTCTCTGAGAGAGAGCGGACCGAGAGACACCAGTCAGTGTACAGATATCTCCCTGAGAGAGAGAGCGGACCGAGAGACACCAGTCAGTGTACAGATATCTCCCTGAGAGAGAGGGGACTGAGAGACACCAGTCAGTGTACAGATATCTCCCTGAGAGAGAGAGGGGACCGAGAGACACCAGTCAGTGTACAGATATCTCCCTGAGAGAGAGAGGGGACTGAGAGACACCAGTCAGTGTACAGATATCTCCCTGAGAGACAGTGACTGAGAGACACCAGTCAGTGTACAGATATCTCTCTGAGAGAGAGAGGGGACTGAGAGACACCAGTCAGTGTACCGATATCTCCCTGAGAGAGAGGACTGAGAGACACCAGTCAGTGTACAGATATCTCCCTGAGAGAGAGGGGGGACTGAGAGACACCAGTCAGTGTACAGATATCTCCCTGAGAGAGAGAGGGGACCGAGAGACACCAGTCAGTGTACCGATATCTCCCTGAGTGAAGGATAGAGAGAGAGAGAGAGAGGGTTAATACCGTTATACTCTGTTTATTTTCAGAGCCTCCCAGAGTCACGCTGACACCAGAGGCGCTGTACTTTCACCATGGAATGCGCGAGAGCCTGATCTGTGAGATTTCACGATACTACCCACTCGATGTGACTGTGGCGTGGTCGGTGCGGACTGAGGGGGACGACCTGGACCCCCTGCCGCTGTCCGGTGTCTCGTATTCCAGCCATCGCAAGAACAAGGATGGGACTTACAACATCTCATCGCAGGTCACCATCACACCCGACCTCCTGGAGCTTGCGTCTGTTTACACATGCGAGGTGGCCCACATTGCCCTCGCGGAGCCTATCCACGTTTCTGTACAACTGCAAAGGCCCATAGGTACACATTAATCACCCTCTTCCTCCTTCCCTCCAATAGGGGAAGGGGCTGCCTGGTGTGTGTAACTGGGAGGGGGTGGGAGAGAGGGTTAATGGGTCTCTCTGGTGGGCATTGAGGGGGACGAGGGTAGCGGGGATGACAGAGTTCTCTTACCCTAAGCTAGATTAACTCTGGCCGAACTGGGAGTGGGGTGGGGGGGGGGGGGGGGGGGGGGGGCGGGGGGGGGGGGGGGGGGGGGCGTGCAGAGAGTTGAACCTCCTCGCCCAGGGATGACTGGACAGATGTGGGGGAGGGGAGCACGAGGAAGTTTGATCAGGGCCTAGTGAATAAGAATTTTCCAACAGCCCCTTCAGTCCACGGCTTATCTCTCAATCTTCCCTTTACACCTTGCAGGTGAGGAAGAGGGTATCCTGTTTTCGATATCTGGGATTGTCATCTCCTCAATTCTGTTCCTCCTGGCCCTCGTACATTTCTGTCGACTCACTCCGAGACCCGCCGGTAAGCAATCTCCCACATGACACTTGCCCCGTCGTGAGCTCGACAGGCTAATGATTGAGGTCTCCAAATTCAACCCATTTCACCTCTCTCCCTCTCTTCT
The DNA here is from genome assembly GCF_047496885.1 of Scyliorhinus torazame. Classification (NCBI taxonomy): domain Eukaryota; kingdom Metazoa; phylum Chordata; class Chondrichthyes; order Carcharhiniformes; family Scyliorhinidae; genus Scyliorhinus; species Scyliorhinus torazame. The sequence continues at coordinate 77,649,600 of NC_092722.1, read as the reverse complement.
TGCAGGGCCCAAGGATGGGACGCGATAGGGGAAAAGGTGAGTCTTCTTCTGCTCCCCAACGAATGTGCATTGGCATACAAAATGGCAGCTGCTAGGCCCGGAAGCCTGCCCCTCAAGTTAATGCTGTCCCCTTTGCCTTGTGGCTTCCTCACCCATTTGCACCCACCGACGCATCCAGTCATTGAGACTCCCTCATAACACATCCATTCCTACTCTGTTGACAGGGATACTGCTGTAATGGTCGTCGAGGGCGAGTCCCAGTGCAGCCAGGGAGACGGACCACCGTGAAGTGGAGGCGTCGAGATGGAGGGAAGAGATCCGGGCTCTTTCTGCATTCTGAGCTGAGTTTGTTCGCTGGATCCCTTCATTCTCCCATTGAACACCATCCCTCTAATCTCCAAACACTCCCCATCGAAGACCATCCCTCTAATCTCCAAACACTCCCCATCGAAGACCATCCCTCTAATCTCCAAACACTCTCCATCGAAGACCATCCCTCTAAGACCAAACACCCTCCATCGAAGACCATCCCTCTAATCTCCAAACACGCCCCATCGAAGACCATCCCTCTAATCTCCAAACACTCTCCATCGAAGACCATCCCTCTAAGACCAAACACCCTCCATCGAAGACCATCCCTCTAATCTCCAAACACGCCCCATCGAAGACCATCCCTCTAATCCCCAAACACACTCTCCATCGAAGACCATCCCTCTAATCTCCAAACACTCCCCATCGAAGTCCATCCCTCTAATCCCCAAACACACTCTCCATCGAAGACCATCCCTCTAAGACCAAACACCCTCCATCGAAGACCATCCCTCTAATCCCAAACACTCTACATCGAAGACCATCCCTCTAATCCCAAACACTCTCCATCGAAGACCATCCCTCTAAGACCAAACACCCTCCATCGAAGACCATCCCTCTAATCCCCAAACACACTCTCCATTGAAGACCATCCCTCTAATCCCCAAACACTCTCCATCGAAGACCATCCCTCTAAGACCAAACACCCTCCATCGAAGACCATCCCTCTAATCCCCAAACACACTCTCCATCGAAGACCATCCCTCTAAGACCAAACACCCTCCATCGAAGACCATCCCTCTAATCCCCAAACACGCTCTCCATCGAAGACCATCCCTCTAATCCCCAAACACACACTCCATCGAAGACCATCCCTCTAATCCCCAAACACACTCCCCATCGAAGACCATCCCTCTAATCCCCAAACACTATCTCCACCGAAGACCATCCCTCTAATCCCCAAACACTCTCCATCGAAGACCATCCCTCTAATCCCCAAATACTATCTCCATCGAAGACCATCCCTCTAATCCCCAAACACTCCATCGAAGACCATCCCTCTAATCCCCACACAGTATCTCCATCGAACACCATCCCTCTAATCCCCAAACACTCTCCATCGAAGACCATCCCTCTAATCCCCAAACACGCTCTCCATCGAAGACCATCCCTCTAATCCCCAAACACTATCTCCATCGAAGACCATCCCTCTAATCCCCAAACACCCTCCATCGAAGACCATCCCTCTAATCCCCAAACACACGCTCCTTCGAAGACCATCCCTCTAATCTCCAAACATTCTCCATCGAAGACCATCCCTCTAATCCCCAAATACTCTCCACCGAAGACCATCCAGGAAACCATCAAACCGCTGTCGAGTGCCCCAGCAGCCCCGGACCCACCCACGCCCACACCCACCGTCACAGCTTCCGAAGTCAGATTGGCCTCCTTGAAAGTGAACTCCCGGAAGGCTACCCCGGATGGGGCCTCTGATCTTGCACTCAGATCCTGCGCGGACCAGTTGGTAGATATGTTTGCGGACATCTTCAACCTCTCCCTACTCCATTCCAAGGTCCTCACCTGCTTCAAGAAGACCACCATCATACTGGTGCCAAAGAAGAACCAGGCAACGTGCCTCAATGATTATCATCTGGTGTCCTTTACTTTGATCGTAATGAAGTGCTTCAAGAGGTTGGTCATCAGGCACATCAACTCCATACTCCCACAATGCCTAGATCCACTGCAGTTCGTATACCGCCGCAACCGGTCCACAGCAGATGCCATCTTCCTGACCCTACACTCATCCCTAGAGCATCTCGACAACAAGGACTCCTACATCAGACTCCTATTTATTGACTACAGCTCCGCCTTCAACACCATAGTCCTAGCCAAACTCATATCAAAGCTCCAAAACCGAGGACTTGTCTCCTCACTCTGCAACTGGATTCTCGACTTTCTGACCCACAGACCACAATCAGTAAGAATGAACAACAACACCTCTCCTCCACAATAGTCCTCAATACCAGGGCCCCGCAAGGCTGCGTACTTAGCCCCCTACTCTACTCCCTGTACACACAAGACTACGTGGCAAAATGTGGCTCCAACTCCAACTACATGTTTGCTGACGACACAACAATAGTGGGTCGGATCGCGAATAACGACGAGTCAGAATACAGGAGAGAGATAGAGAACCTAGTGGAATGGTGTAACGACAACAATCTATCCCAATGTCAGCAAAACTAAAGAGCTGGTCACTGATTTCAGGAAGCAAAGTACTGTACACACCCCTGTCAGCATCAACGGGGCTAAGGTGGAGATGGTTAGTGTGATGAATGGTTACTGTACCCTTAATACCATGTAGGTGATGCCCCTTTAAGACTGGGTTTGGAACCCTGGGGGACTCTGCCTCCGGCTCCGCCCACCAGGGAGCCGTATATAAGGTGACGCCCTGTAGGCGGCACTCAGTAAGCACACGTCTCTGTAGCTGGCTAGTTCTCTGCTTATTAAAGCCTTCATTTACCATTCCACACTCTCGTGTCGTTATTGAGGGTACTACAATTTAATAAGCAGACTACGTTAGGATGGACGCTGGTCTCAAGCCAGAAAAGCTCAACCTGGAAGCACGGACCCCGGAGGCCAAAGAAATGTTTAAGTACTGGCTCCGCTGCTTCGAGGCCTACCTGGAATCCTCGGCAGCTCCCGTCAAGGGCCTCGCAAGCTGCACCTACTCCACGCCCGTGTGAGCCATAGAATCTCCGCCATGATCGAGAAGGCGACCACTTACAACGAGGCGATCGAGATCCTGCGCAAGCGTTTCGTCAAACCCATAAATGAGGTACATGCACGGCACCTGCTCTCTACCTGCCGGCAGCACTCAGGGGAAACGCTGGACGAGTACGTGGAAAAGCTCACTGCGCTCGCCAGGAACTGCAACCATCAGGATGTGACGGGGGAAGTCCACATGAACCTGTACATCCAAGATGCCTTCGTGTCCGGCATCCGTTCGACCTATATCAGGCAGCGGCTCCTTGAAAATGGAGCTAAAGACCTTCGGTAAACGGTAACGCTCGCCACCTCACTGGAAGTGGCCCGCCACAACCTAGGCACGTGCCCCGTGGACCTTGCGAGCCCCCCTTGGACTTCCCCAGACTCTGCCACGCTACGGGCCTGCGCCACGCGGCGACCCGCCCAGACCGGGGGCACACTGTGCTATTTCTGTGGGCAGAGCCAGCATCCACGTCATCGCTGCCCAGCCCGCTCCGCCATCTGCAGCGACTGCGGAAAGAAGGGGCATTTCGCGAGGGTCTGCCTGGGTAGGCCCAAGGCCCAGAAACAAAAAGCTTACCAAGCCCGAAAATCGAGCTCACAGGCCCGCATGCCCCGCAACGCAGCTGCGCACCAGCCGGACACGCCCCTTTCTGATGCGTCATCGGCCTCATGCGAGTCATGGGGCGGCCATCTTGGCAGCAGCCATCTTCTAAACCCGACACGTGCGACCGACGGCGGCGGCCATTTTGTGAATCCGACTCGGCTGAGGACTCGGACTACCCGCAACTGGGAGCGATCACCCTCGACCAATCGCGGCCAAAACACCTGCAGAACTCTATGATGCAGGTCCAGGTCAACGGGCACGACACTGCATGCCTCTTCAACTCCGGGAGCACGGAGAGCTTTATCCACCCTGAAACGGTAAGGCGCTGCTCCTTGCGCACCTATCCCGCTTCCCAAACCATAGCCCTCACCTCCGGGTCCCACTCGGTCCAAATCACGGGGTATTGTATTGCGGATTTCTTGATCCAGGGCGCCGTATACACTCGTCTTAAGCTCTATATCCTCCCTCACCTCTGTGCCCCCCTGCTGCTCGGACTGGGTTTCCAGTGCAGCCACCGAAGCCTGACACTGAAGTTCGGCGGACCCTTGCCCCCCCTCACGGTGTGCTGCCTTGCGACACTGAAAGTTGCACCCCCCTCGCTATTCGCTAACCTCACTCCTGACTGTAAGCCCGTCGCCACCAGGAGCCGGCGCTACAGTGCCCAAGATATGGCTTTTATCAAGTCAGAGGTCCAGCGTTTACTGGGAGAGGGGGTCATCGAGGCTAGCAACAGCCCCTGGAGAGCACAAATGGTGGTAGTACAGTCCGGGGAAAAGAAACGGATGGTCGTGGACTACAGCCAGACCATAAACCGCTTCATGCAGCTCGATGCGTACCCCCTTCCCCGCATAGCAGAGATGGTCAATCGGATCGCTCAATGCCGTGTATTCTCCACTGTCGACCTAAAATCCGCCTACCACCAGCACCCTATCCGACCGAAAGACCGCCCCTATACTGCTTTCGAAGCAGCCGGCTGGCTTTTCCGCTTCCTCAGGGTCACCTTCGGCATCACAAATGGGGTCTCTGTCTTCCAGAGGGCGATGGACCAAATGGTGGACTAGTACGGCTTGCGGGCTACTTACCTGTACTTGGACAATGTCACCATCTGCGGCCATGGTCAGCAGGACCATGACGCGAACCTTGAAAAGTTCCTCCAGACCGCTCGAGCCCTTAACCTGACCTATAACGAGGGCAAATGCGTTTTCCACACCACCCGGCTGGCCATCCTCGGCTATGTCGTGGAAAATGGGGTCCTAGGTCCCGACCCCGACCGCATGCGCCCCCTTAAGGAACTCCCCCTACCCCGTAGCCTCAAGGCACTCAAATGGTGCTTGGGGCTTTTCTCCTATTACGCCCAGTGGGTTCCCAAATATGCGGACAAAGCCCACCCACTCCTAAAGACCACGACATTTCCCCTGACGGCTGAGGCCCGGTCGGCCTTCAGTCGCATCAAGAACGACATTATCAAGGCCGCTGTGCGCGCGGTGGATGAAACCATCCCTTTCCAGGTAGACAGCGATGTGTCGGACATCGCCCTGGCTGCGACCCTCAACCAGGCAGGCAGGCCAGTAGCGTTCTTCTCCCGAACCCTCACCGCCTCTGAGTTTCGGCACTCTGCAGTAGAAAAGGAGGCACAAGCCATTGTGGAGGCTGTGTGGCGCTGGAGACACTACCTAGCCGGTAGGAGGTTCACCCTCGATACCGACCACCGGTCGGTAGCCTTCATGTTTGATAACACACAACGGGGCAAAATTTAAAATGATAAAATCTTGAGGTGGAGGATCGAACTCTCCACCTATGCGTACGATATTAAGTATCGTCCAGGGGAGCTGAACGAGCCCCCAGATGCCCTGTCCCGCGGCACATGCGCCAACGCGCAGGAGGACCGCCTGCATGCCATCCACAATGACCTCTGTCACCCGGGGGTTACCCGGCTCGTCCATTTCATCAAGTCCCGCAACCTACCTTACTCAACCAAGGAGGTCAAGGCCATGGTCAGGGCCTGCCAGGTCTGTGCGGAGTGCAAACCGCACTTCTATCGGCCAGACAAGGCTCGCCTTGTAAAGACCTCGGGGCCCTTTGAGCGACTGAGCGTGAACTTCAAGGGGCCCCTCCCGTCCACCAACCATAATATCTATTTCCTAACCGTCATCGACGAGTTCTCCCGCTTCCCATTCGCCGTTCCCTGTCCCGACATGACCTCAGCCACGGTGATTAAGGCACTGCACAGCATCTTCACCCTGTTCGGTTTCCCTGCTTATATCCACAGCGACCGGGGTACATCGTTCATGAGCGATGAACTGCGTCAGTATCTGCTCAGCAAAGGCATCGCCTGGAGCAGAACGACCAGTTATAACCCGCGGGGAAACGGGCAGGTGGAGAGGGAGAACGCGACCGTGTGGAAGGCTGTCCTTCTGGCCCTACGGTCGAGAAGTCTCCCAACTACTCGCTGGCAGGAGGTCCTACCCGATGCCCTACACTCCATTAGGTCGCTCCTCTGCACCGCCACGAATGAGACCCCGCACAATCGCTTGTTTGTCTTCCGCAGGAAGTCCACCTCTGGGGTCTCGCTTCCACCTTGGTTGACGACTCCGGGAGCTGTTCTTCTCCGGAGGCACGCGAGGAGCCATAAGACGGAACCTCTGGTCAAGAGGGTCCAACTGCTACATGCGAACCCCCGGTACGCCTACGTCGCGCACCCCGACGGAAGGCAAGACACGGTTTCCCTCCGGGATCTGGCACCCGCTGGTTCCCCCACTGATGCCCCCCCCGGGCCGCCACATCGTCGGTAGACACCGACCACGCCCCCCCCCCCCCCAGCACCCCTCCCCTCTAAAGTCCCCGCCAGCGCCGGCACAGCTACCCCCAGTTATTCCCCAGCCCCCCGACTCCCTACCCCGACCCGGACGAAGGCTCCGACCACCGTGCTCCCGGATGTACCCTCACCAAAGACGTCCGTGTACGCCACACCACCGCCTGAGCTGAGAAGGTCGACGAGGACGATCAGGCCGCCAAAACGAATAGACTTCACTTCACCCTCGACGGACTCTGCGTTTTTTTAAACAGGGGGTGAATGTGATGAATGGTTACAGTACCCTTAACACCATGTAGGTGATGCCGCTTTCAGACCGGGTTTGGAACCTTGGGGACTCCGCCTCCGGCTCCGCCCACCAGGGAGCCGTATATAAGGTGACGCCCTGTCGGGTGGCACTCAGTGAGCACTCATCTCTGTAGCAGGCTAGTTCAATTACCATTCCACACTCTCGTGTCGTTGTTGAGGGTACTACAGTTAGCAGTTTCAAATTCCTAGATATGCACATCACCAAAAATCTGTCCTGGTCCACCCACGTCGATGCTGCCACCAAGAAAGCACAATAGCTCCTTTACTTTCTCAGGAATCTAAGGAAATTCAACATGTCCGCACTGACCCTTACCACATTTTACAAATGCACCATAGAAAGCATCCTATCTAGCTGCATTACAGCCTGGTATGGCAACTGCTCGGCCCAAGACCGCAAGAAATTTCAGAGTCATGAACACAGCCCAGTCCATCACACAAACCTGCCTCCCATCCATTGACTCCATCTACACCTCCCGCTGTCTGGGGAAAGCGGGCAGCATAATCAAAGACCCCTCCCATAGCATAATCAAAGACTCTTCCAACATCTTCCATTGGGCAGGAGATGCAGAGGTCTGAGAACCCGCACAAACAGAATCAAAAACAGCTTCTTCCCTGCTGCTTTTTAAAATAAATTTAGAGTACCCATTTCATTTTCTCCAATTAAGGGGCAATTTATCGAGGCCAATCCACCTACCCTGCACATCGTTTTTGGGTTGTGGGGTCGAATCCCACTCAAACACGGGGAGAATGTGCAAACTGCACACGCACAGTGACCCAGAGCCGGGATCGAACCTGGGACCTCGGCGCCGTGAAGCAGTTCTTACCTGCTGTCAACAGACTCCGAAACCACCCTCTTATGGTCCGGGATTCTCCGACCCTGCACCGGGTCGAAGAATCCCCGGGGGCAGGCGCGAATCCCTCCCCGCTGCTCCACCGCCAGCTGCTCTATTCTCCGGCGCCGTTTTTCGGGGGTCGGTGGGATTCCCGCCACGCCGGTCGGGGACCATTGACAGCGGGCCCCACCCCGGCGATTCTCCGGGCCCCGATGGGCCGAGTGACCGTAAAGTTTTGCCCAGTCCCGCCGCCGTGAATTACTCACCTCACCCACGGCAGGACCGGGCAGGTAAGTGTGCGGGGGCGGTCCTGGGGGGGTGGCGGGGGGGATCCAACCCCAGGGGGGGCCCCCACAGGTGGCCTAACCCGCAATCGGGGCCTACCGATCCTGCGGGCGGGCTGGTTCCGAGGGGCCTTCTTCCCCCGCGCCGGGCCCCTGTAGGGCTCTGCCATATTGCCCGGGGCCCGGTGCGGAGAAGAAACCACCCGCACATGCACGGAAATACGCCGGCCCTTCGGCGCCAGCTGGTGTGGCGCCAACCATTCCGGCGTCAACCTAGCCCCGAGAAATTGGAGAATTCCTCACTTTCTGGGGGCTGTTCGCGCCGGAGTGGTTGGTGTCGGTTTTCCCGCCGGCGTGTGGGCATAGCCCCATTTTCAGAGAATCCCACCCATGGACTGATGGACATATAGACTGATCTGATCTCTTCACACATCTTCTCAGTGAGAGAGAGAGAGAGAGAGAGAGTGGAGTCAGTGAGAGAGAGAGAGAGAGAGAGAGAGTGGAGTCAGAGAGAGAGAGAGAGAGAGAGTGGAGTCAGTGAGAGAGAGAGAGAGAGAGTGGAGTCAGTGAGAGAGAGAGAGAGAGAGAGAGTGGAGTCAGAGAGAGAGAGAGAGAGAGTGGAGTCAGTGAGAGAGAGAGAGAGAGAGTGGAGTCAGTGAGAGAGAGAGAGAGAGAGTGGAGTCAGTGAGAGGGAGAGAGAGTGGAGTCAGTGAGAGAGAGAGAGTGGAGTCAGTGAGAGAGAGAGAGAGAGCGGACTAAGTGAGAGAGAGAGAGAGAGAGAGAGTGCAGTCAGTGAGAGAGAGAGAGTGCAGTCAGTGAGACAGAGAGAGTGGAGTCAGTGAGAGAGAGAGAGAGAGTGGAGTCAGTGAGAGAGAGAGAGTGGAGTCAGTGAGAGAGAGAGAGTGGAGTCAGTGAGAGAGAGAGAGAGTGGAGTCAGTGAGAGAGAGAGAGTGGAGTCAGTGAGAGAGAGAGAGAGTGGAGTCAGTGAGAGAGAGAGAGAGTGGAGTCAGTGAGAGAGAGAGAGTGGAGTCAGTGAGAGAGAGAGAGAGAGCGGACTAAGTGAGAGAGAGAGAGAGAGAGAGAGCGGAGTCAGTGAGAGAGAGAGAGAGAGAGCAGAGTCAGTGAGAGAGAGAGAGAGAGAGAGGAGTGGAGTCAGTGAGAGAGAGAGAGAGAGCAGAGTCAGTGAGGGAGAGAGAGAGAGAGAGAGAGGAGTGGAGTCAGTGAGAGAGAGAGAGAGAGCAGAGTCAGTGAGAGAGAGAGAGAGTGGAGTCAGTGAGAGAGAGAGTGGAGTCAGTGAGAGAGAGAGAGTGGAGTCAGTGAGAGAGAGAGAGTGGAGTCAGTGAGAGAGAGAGAGAGTGGAGTCAGTGAGAGAGAGAGAGAGTGGAGTCAGTGAGAGAGAGAGAGTGGAGTCAGTGAGAGAGAGAGAGAGAGCGGACTAAGTGAGAGAGAGAGAGAGAGAGAGAGCGGAGTCAGTGAGAGAGAGAGAGAGAGCAGAGTCAGTGAGAGAGAGAGAGAGAGAGAGAGGAGTGGAGTCAGTGAGAGAGAGAGAGAGAGCAGAGTCAGTGAGGGAGAGAGAGAGTGGAGTCAGTGAGAGAGAGAGAGAGTGGAGTCAGTGACAGAGAGAGAGAGAAAGAGCGGAGTCAGTGAGAGAGAGAGAGAGCGGAGTCAGTGAGAGAGAGAGAGAGAGCGGAGTCAGTGAGAGAGAGAGAGAGAGAGAGTGAGAGCGGAGTCAGTGAGAGAGAGTGGAGTCAGAGAGAGAGAGAGAGTGGAGTCAGAGAGAGAGAGAGAGTGGAGTCCGTGAGAGAGAGAGAGAGTGGAGTCCGTGAGAGAGAGAGTGGAGTCAGTGAGAGAGAGAGAGTGGAGTCAGTGAGAGAGAGAGAGTGGAGTCAGTGAGAGAGAGTGGAGTCAGTGAGAGAGAGAGTGGAGTCAGTGAGAGAGAGAGAGAGAGAGTGAGTCAGAGAGAGAGAGATTGGAGTCAGTGAGAGAGAGAGAGAGTAGAGTCAGTGAGAGAGAGAGAGTGGAGTCAGTGAGAGAGAGAGAGAGTGGAGTCAGTGAGAGAGAGAGAGTGGAGTCAGTGAGAGAGAGAGAGAGTGGATACAGTGAGAGAGAGAGAGAGTGGAGTCAGTGAGAGAGAGAGAGAGTGGTGTCAGTGACAGAGAGAGAGAGAAAGAGCAGAGTCAGTGAGAGAGAGAGAGAGCGGAGTCAGTGAGAGAGAGAGAGAGAGCGGAGTCAGTGAGAGAGAGAGAGAGAGAGTGAGAGCGGAGTCAGTGAGAGAGAGAGAGAGAGTGGAGTCAGTGAGAGAGAGTGGAGTCAGAGAGAGAGAGAGAGAGTGGAGTCAGAGAGAGAGAGAGAGTGGAGTCCGTGAGAGAGAGAGAGAGTGGAGTCCGTGAGAGAGAGAGAGTGGAGTCAGTGAGAGAGAGAGAGTGGAGTCAGTGAGAGAGAGAGTGGAGTCAGTGAGAGAGAGAGTGGAGTCAGTGAGAGAGAGAGAGAGAGAGAGAGTGGAGTCAGAGAGAGAGAGATTGGAGTCAGTGAGAGAGAGAGAGAGTAGAGTCAGTGAGAGAGAGAGAGTGGAGTCAGTGAGAGAGAGAGAGAGTGGAGTCAGTGAGAGAGAGAGAGTGGAGTCAGTGAGAGAGAGAGAGAGTGGAGTCAGTGAGAGAGAGAGAGAGTGGAGTCAGTGAGAGAGAGAGAGGAGTCTGTGAGAGAGAGAGTGGAGTCTGTGAGAGAGAGAGAGAGAGTGGAGTCAGTGAGAGAGAGAGAGAGAGTGGAGTCAGTGAGAGAGAGAGAGTGGAGTCAGTGAGAGAGAGAGTGGAGTCTGAGAGAGAGAGTGGAGTCAGTGAGAGAGAGAGAGAGAGGAGTCAGTGAGAGAGAGAGAGAGAGTGGAGTCAGTGAGAGAGAGAGAGTGGAGTCAGTGAGAGAGAGAGAGAGAGAGTGGAGTCAGTGAGAGAGAGAGCGAGAGAGTGGAGTCAGTGAGAGAGAGAGAGTGGAGTCAGTGAGAGAGAGAGAGGAGTCAGTGAGAGAGAGAGAGTGGAGTCAATGAGAGAGAGAGAGTGGAGTCAGTGAGAGAGAGAGAGAGAGTGGAGTCAGTGAGAGAGAGAGAGTGGAGTCAGTGAGAGAGAGAGAGTGAGTGGAGTCAGTGAGAGAGAGAGAGAGAGGTCATGATATTCAAACACACATCACAACACACACATCATGATCGACAGACCAACAGACCAATCATCACACACAACACGACAGCCAATCACAGACAAGAGCAGACACAGTATAAGACAAGAAACACGACACCTGCTGGCCAGTCCATCTGGAGACAGGACAAGGCCAGGACCTCATTAACAAGACACTCTCAAATTCACCACATGCTGAGTACCAAGTCAGATGTGTACATAACTAGTTGGAATAAAACTGCGTTGTACCAATCGCAACCGTGTTGGTTCGTCTGTACCTCAGAGCACCCAACACCACAAGAGGGAGTGAAGTCAATGAGAGAGAGAGAGTGGAGTCAGTGAGAGAGAGAGCGGAGTCAGTGAGAGAGAGAGAGAGAGAGCGGAGTCAGTGAGAGAGAGAGAGTGGAGTCAGTGAGAGAGAGAGAGGAGTCAGTGAGAGAGAGAGTGGAGTCAGTGGGAGAGAGAGAGAGAGAGCGGGGTCAGAGAGAGAGAGAGAGTGGAGTCAGTGAGAGAGAGAGCGGCGTCAGTGAGAGAGAGTGGAGTCAGTGAGAGAGAGAGAGAGTGGAGTCAGTGAGAGAGAGAGAGCGGAGTCAGTGAGAGAGAGAGAGAGAGTGGAGTCAGTGAGAGAGAGAGTGGAGTCAGTGAGAGAGAGAGAGAGAGCAGAGTCAGTGAGGGAGAGAGAGAGAGAGAGAGAGGAGTGGAGTCAGTGAGAGAGAGAGAGAGAGCAGAGTCAGTGAGAGAGAGAGAGAGTGGAGTCAGTGAGAGAGAGAGTGGAGTCAGTGAGAGAGAGAGAGTGGAGTCAGTGAGAGAGAGAGAGTGGAGTCAGTGAGAGAGAGAGAGAGTGGAGTCAGTGAGAGAGAGAGAGAGTGGAGTCAGTGAGAGAGAGAGAGTGGAGTCAGTGAGAGAGAGAGAGAGAGCGGACTAAGTGAGAGAGAGAGAGAGAGAGAGAGCGGAGTCAGTGAGAGAGAGAGAGAGAGCAGAGTCAGTGAGAGAGAGAGAGAGAGAGAGAGGAGTGGAGTCAGTGAGAGAGAGAGAGAGAGCAGAGTCAGTGAGGGAGAGAGAGAGTGGAGTCAGTGAGAGAGAGAGAGAGTGGAGTCAGTGACAGAGAGAGAGAGAAAGAGCGGAGTCAGTGAGAGAGAGAGAGAGCGGAGTCAGTGAGAGAGAGAGAGAGAGCGGAGTCAGTGAGAGAGAGAGAGAGAGAGTGAGAGCGGAGTCAGTGAGAGAGAGTGGAGTCAGAGAGAGAGAGAGAGTGGAGTCAGAGAGAGAGAGAGAGTGGAGTCCGTGAGAGAGAGAGAGAGTGGAGTCCGTGAGAGAGAGAGTGGAGTCAGTGAGAGAGAGAGAGTGGAGTCAGTGAGAGAGAGAGAGTGGAGTCAGTGAGAGAGAGAGTGGAGTCAGTGAGAGAGAGAGTGGAGTCAGTGAGAGAGAGAGAGAGAGAGTGGAGTCAGAGAGAGAGAGATTGGAGTCAGTGAGAGAGAGAGAGAGTAGAGTCAGTGAGAGAGAGAGAGTGGAGTCAGTGAGAGAGAGAGAGAGTGGAGTCAGTGAGAGAGAGAGAGTGGAGTCAGTGAGAGAGAGAGAGAGTGGAGTCAGTGAGAGAGAGAGAGAGTGGAGTCAGTGAGAGAGAGAGAGAGTGGTGTCAGTGACAGAGAGAGAGAGAAAGAGCAGAGTCAGTGAGAGAGAGAGAGAGCGGAGTCAGTGAGAGAGAGAGAGAGAGCGGAGTCAGTGAGAGAGAGAGAGAGAGAGTGAGAGCGGAGTCAGTGAGAGAGAGAGAGAGAGTGGAGTCAGTGAGAGAGAGTGGAGTCAGAGAGAGAGAGAGAGAGTGGAGTCAGAGAGAGAGAGAGAGTGGAGTCCGTGAGAGAGAGAGAGAGTGGAGTCCGTGAGAGAGAGAGAGTGGAGTCAGTGAGAGAGAGAGAGTGGAGTCAGTGAGAGAGAGAGTGGAGTCAGTGAGAGAGAGAGTGGAGTCAGTGAGAGAGAGAGAGAGAGAGAGAGTGGAGTCAGAGAGAGAGAGATTGGAGTCAGTGAGAGAGAGAGAGAGTAGAGTCAGTGAGAGAGAGAGAGTGGAGTCAGTGAGAGAGAGAGAGAGTGGAGTCAGTGAGAGAGAGAGAGTGGAGTCAGTGAGAGAGAGAGAGAGTGGAGTCAGTGAGAGAGAGAGAGAGTGGAGTCAGTGAGAGAGAGAGAGGAGTCTGTGAGAGAGAGAGTGGAGTCTGTGAGAGAGAGAGAGAGTGGAGTCAGTGAGAGAGAGAGAGAGAGTGGAGTCAGTGAGAGAGAGAGAGTGGAGTCAGTGAGAGAGAGAGTGGAGTCTGAGAGAGAGAGTGGAGTCAGTGAGAGAGAGAGAGAGAGGAGTCAGTGAGAGAGAGAGAGAGAGTGGAGTCAGTGAGAGAGAGAGAGTGGAGTCAGTGAGAGAGAGAGAGAGAGAGTGGAGTCAGTGAGAGAGAGAGCGAGAGAGTGGAGTCAGTGAGAGAGAGAGAGTGGAGTCAGTGAGAGAGAGAGGAGTCAGTGAGAGAGAGAGAGTGGAGTCAATGAGAGAGAGAGAGTGGAGTCAGTGAGAGAGAGAGAGAGAGTGGAGTCAGTGAGAGAGAGAGAGTGGAGTCAGTGAGAGAGAGAGAGTGAGTGGAGTCAGTGAGAGAGAGAGAGAGAGGTCATGATATTCAAACACACATCACAACACACACATCATGATCGACAGACCAACAGACCAATCATCACACACAACACGACAGCCAATCACAGACAAGAGCAGACACAGTATAAGACAAGAAACACGACACCTGCTGGCCCGTCCATCTGGAGACAGGACAAGGCCAGGACCTCATTAACAAGACACTCTCAAATTCACCACATGCTGAGTACCAAGTCAGATGTGTACATAACTAGTTGGAATAAAACTGCGTTGTACCAATCGCAACCGTGTTGGTTCGTCTGTACCTCAGAGCACCCAACACCACAAGAGGG